>NC_069502.1:647053134-647258134 GCF_027579735.1 Bombina bombina | reverse complement strand
TAGGGTGGTAACTAGCCATAGAACAAGCTATTATGCCATTGTTCGTTCCCAGGTTGAGCGCTTCTCTCTTTTTATTTATGCAAATTATGACACTTGGGGAAGTCTCCCTAAGTGTGATGCGGGAATCCAGACGTGGACCCGTTGCTCAGTGTGCCTAGAGGGATATGGCTGCACCTCACTGACGAGGCCCACAATAGGCCGAAACGTAAGTCTGGGGTTTTGCTGTTTCTCTTGTTCAGAGAAGGATTGCCTGGTATTTCGGGGCTGGACTGTACTGTGAAGTCAGGATCAGACTGATATGCTACAGTAAAGTTCTTCTCTGTGAAAGGCACATATTGAGCAAAAAGAGGCTGCTTCTAGGGTGGTAACTAGCCATAGAACAAGCTATTATGCCATTGTTCGTTCCCAGGTTGAGCGCTTCTCTCTTTTTATTTATGCAAATTATGACACTTGGGGAAGTCTCCCTAAGTGTGATGCGGGAATCCAGACGTGGACCCGTTGCTCAGTGTGCCTAGAGGGATATGGCTGCACCTCACTGACGAGGCCCACAATAGGCCGAAATGTACGTCTGGGGTTTTGCTGTTTCTCTTGTTCAGAGAAGGATTGCCTGGTATTTCGGGGCTGGACTGTACTGTGAAGTCAGGATCAGACTGATATGCTACAGGAAAGTTCTTCTCTGTGAAAGGCACATATTGAGCAAAAAGAGGCTGCTTCTAGGGTGGTAACTAGCCATAGAACAAGCTATTATGCCATTGTTCGTTCCCAGGTTGAGCGCTTCTCTCTTTTTATTTATGCAAATTATGACACTTGGGGAAGTCTCCCTAAGTGTGATGCGGGAATCCAGACGTGGACCCGTTGCTCAGTGTGCCTAGAGGGATATGGCTGCACCTCACTGACGAGGCCCACAATAGGCCGAAACGTACGTCTGGGGTTTTGCTGTTTCTCTTGTTCTGAGAAGGATTGCCTGGTATTTCGGGGCTGGACTGTACTGTGAAGTCAGGATCAGACTGATATGCTACAGGAAAGTTCTTCTCTGTGAAAGGCACATATTGAGCAAAAAGAGGCTGCTTCTAGGGTGGTAACTAGCCATAGAACAAGCTATTATGCCATTGTTCGTTCCCAGGTTGAGCGCTTCTCTCTTTTTATTTATGCAAATTATGACACTTGGGGAAGTCTCCCTAAGTGTGATGCGGGAATCCAGACGTGGACCCGTTGCTCAGTGTGCCTAGAGGGATATGGCTGCACCTCACTGACGAGGCCCACAATAGGCCGAAACGTACGTCTGGGGTTTTGCTGTTTCTCTTGTTCAGAGAAGGATTGCCTGGTATTTCGGGGCTGGACTGTACTGTGAAGTCAGGATCAGACTGATATGCTACAGGAAAGTTCTTCTCTGTGAAAGGCACATATTGAGCAAAAAGAGGCTGCTTCTAGGGTGGTAACTAGCCATAGAACAAGCTATTATGCCATTGTTCGTTCCCAGGTTGAGCGCTTCTCTCTTTTTATTTATGCAAATTATGACACTTGGGGAAGTCTCCCTAAGTGTGATGCGGGAATCCAGACGTGGGCCCGTTGCTCAGTGTGCCTAGAGGGATATGGCTGCACCTCACTGACGAGGCCCACAATAGGCCGAAACGTACGTCTGGGGTTTTGCTGTTTCTCTTGTTCAGAGAAGGATTGCCTGGTATTTCGGGGCTGGACTGTACTGTGAAGTCAGGATCAGACTGATATGCTACAGGAAAGTTCTTCTCTGTGAAAGGCACATATTGAGCAAAAAGAGGCTGCTTCTAGGGTGGTAACTAGCCATAGAACAAGCTATTATGCCATTGTTCGTTCCCAGGTTGAGCGCTTCTCTCTTTTTATTTATGCAAATTATGACACTTGGGGAAGTCTCCCTAAGTGTGATGCGGGAATCCAGACGTGGACCCGTTGCTCAGTGTGCCTAGAGGGATATGGCTGCACCTCACTGACGAGGCCCACAATAGGCCGAAACGTACGTCTGGGGTTTTGCTGTTTCTCTTGTTCAGAGAAGGATTGCCTGGTATTTCGGGGCTGGACTGTACTGTGAAGTCAGGATCAGACTGATATGCTACAGGAAAGTTCTTCTCTGTGAAAGGCACATATTGAGCAAAAAGAGGCTGCTTCTAGGGTGGTAACTAGCCATAGAACAAGCTATTATGCCATTGTTCGTTCCCAGGTTGAGCGCTTCTCTCTTTTTATTTATGCAAATTATGACACTTGGGGAAGTCTCCCTAAGTGTGATGCGGGAATCCAGACGTGGACCCGTTGCTCAGTGTGCCTAGAGGGATATGGCTGCACCTCACTGACGAGGCCCACAATAGGCCGAAACGTACGTCTGGGGTTTTGCTGTTTCTCTTGTTCAGAGAAGGATTGCCTGGTATTTCGGGGCTGGACTGTACTGTGAAGTCAGGATCAGACTGATATGCTACAGGAAAGTTCTTCTCTGTGAAAGGCACATATTGAGCAAAAAGAGGCTGCTTCTAGGGTGGTAACTAGCCATAGAACAAGCTATTATGCCATTGTTCGTTCCCAGGTTGAGCGCTTCTCTCTTTTTATTTATGCAAATTATGACACTTGGGGAAGTCTCCCTAAGTGTGATGCGGGAATCCAGACGTGGACCCGTTGCTCAGTGTGCCTAGAGGGATATGGCTGCACCTCACTGACGAGGCCCACAATAGGCCGAAACGTACGTCTGGGGTTTTGCTGTTTCTCTTGTTCAGAGAAGGATTGCCTGGTATTTCGGGGCTGGACTGTACTGTGAAGTCAGGATCAGACTGATATGCTACAGGAAAGTTCTTCTCTGTGAAAGGCACATATTGAGCAAAAAGAGGCTGCTTCTAGGGTGGTAACTAGCCATAGAACAAGCTATTATGCCATTGTTCGTTCCCAGGTTGAGCGCTTCTCTCTTTTTATTTATGCATATGTTAGATGCCTATGTCAGTTGCACTGTGATGTTCTGCATTGTAACGAAATGTTTTGTTAGCTGCCGTATCTTAGTTACGGTTCTTTTTGTACTTTGATCATTTCAGTTGGCCCACACAGGCTTCCATAGCGCTGCTCGGCGCATGCACAGTTGCTTCAGGGAGACGCTACCGGAAGTCTCACTGGGCAGATCTGGATGTATATGAACGAGATGGGGTATTTAATAAGGTATGTACACTATGTTCTTAATGTTTGATAAAGGGGGAAAACCCGAAACGTTACTGTTATTAAAAATCACTAAGGTGGATTGATTAAGACCTATGAGTGCAGTCTCTATTTGGAAGTATATGTGTGTTTATGCACCGCACCTAGGCAATTGAATTAAAAAAACGAGAGTGCTTGGTAAACTCTTTGTGGATATTTGGATATACCATTCAGCACCCGTTTGGAGGATTACTTTCGCCTGATATCAAACCCATCCAGCAATCAGAACATTTACTGTAACACCTGATATTGATAATGATGAGGACTATGCACACACTTTCCAGTTTAGTGCTGAGGATGCCGCATGTATCAGATTTGACAGTGGTGTTATAAAAACCCAACGTGAAATTCCTTTACATCTATATAATCAAATCCTCAAACTTAAAAAGAGGAAGATTGATTTTAAACTTTACGGCTGCTACTTGTCTGCATACCATGAAAAAATGTACATCCCAAAAGGCTTTAGGATAAAAAATATGCACACCATAGTCAGGAACAATCCTGTATTCTGTAAGAAGTGGTGCGGCATATTAAATAAATGTTCATTGGATTTAATGTTGCTTGTCATAGAGGAAACTGGAGCAACACTTAAAAGCATTGATGTGGAGATTATACAATTTGAAAGTGGACATTTAACAAAACTGGAACAGGACAAACAGTAGGAGTGGTTAGTAAAACTGCAGAAACAACTGAAAGAATATGAAGGTGAACTTATATATTTTAAAGAGAAGAAATGGGATGCTGTCACCACAGATTATCGTGAGAGGCGGGTATACCAATAGACATTAAGTCCAGAAGAAAGAAATTACAGGATGATGAGACGACGTCCAAGGGTTTATAAACCAAAAAATCTAACTACTATAGACAGCTCTGACAATGCCACTGATAATGAATCTCCATCAACTTCAACTGATTGGCAGAAGGATCAAACCACACACATGACTACACGGTCAAAAAACGGGGAGCGCCAAGACCCCATACGAGGAGGGGGGCCCAAGAACCTCCGTGAGAGGCAGACCACCAAGGCACAACTGAAGATACTAACTGACAACATTATCAATCTCAGTAGTCATGAGCTTAGCTTTGATGAAAGAAATGTACTCAATAAAGGACTAAGTTTTGTACCAACTACATATGCTAATGAATTTGAGATGTGTGTGGAATCTTACAAAATTTCAAAGAACACTAAAGTTGAAAGAATTCTACATGAATACACTCTCTGGTGATACAGCTGAGAGAAGGGAATTAAAGAAAAAGAGTACATTTGATCCTAGAAGCCAACAACCCAGTATAGTCACCTATACAAGATTAACCAACCGTAATAACAGACCAAATATCAGAAACAATCTGAATGTACGTGAAAGACAAGCATTGAAGGACTTGAAGGAGAACAGTGACATTGTCATCAGAGAGGCTGAAAAGGGCGGAGCCCTTGTCATCCAAGATTATGCCAACTATAGTACTGAAATAATGTCACAATTAAATGATTCAGTGGTTTATGAAAGATTACAAAGTAATCCAACACGGAGGTTTAAATTGAAGATTGATGAATATCTTAATGATCTCAAAACACAAGGCCTAATATCACAGTCACTGCTGTCATATCTGCTGGTTGAATACCCGATCACGCCAGTGCTATACACTCACCCGAAAGTGCATAAAAACCCAACACATCCACCTGGCAGGCCGATTGTGTCTGCCAACGGCTCGATATTACAAACCATTGCAACTTATCTGGATAAGGTACTTCAACCAATGGTACAAGGTATACCATCTTACCTCAAGGATTCCATCGAGCTTATAAAATTGCTGCAACAAGCTGAAGACATCACAGACACAGATATACTGGTCACCTTAGACGTGACCAGTTTATATACTGTGATTCCCCATAATGAAGGAATACAGGCGATACGAAAAGAATTGTCCCGGCATCCCTACATTGGTCCTCCAACCGAAGTCCTACTACATCTATTGGAATTCTGTTTAAGAATTAATTATTTCAAGTTTGAAAACCATTTGCAAACAGCAGGAACGGCAAAGGGATCGAATGTGGCCCCATCTTATACCAATATCTTCCTAGGGGAATTTGAAAGAGAGCACACCACAATATTTGAAGATCCACATATAATCCTCTTTAGGAGGTACATTGATGACTTGATTGTGATCTGGCGTGGCCCCCGAAAAGAATTGGATGAATGGTTTTTCAAACTGAATAAGGCTTGCACTGAGTTAAAATTCAAGATGACTTGTCATTGTGATACTATTGATTTCTTGGATTTACGAATAAGCAAAGATGCAGGAAAACTCAATGCAGCACTTTTTTCCAAACCAACAGACCGTAACTCCATGTTACTACACACTAGCTGTCATCCAGCAGGAACTAAAAAAGCCTTAGCGACTTCACAATTTTGCAGAGTAGTGAGAAACAACTCTACGGAGGTGGGCAAAGCAAAACAACTGAAAATTATGCATCAGAAGTTTCAGGAAAGACATTATGACAAACAAGTGATTGATTAAGCATACCAGAATGCTTGTAGAATGACACAACAGGCCCTGACAGAGAGTGGCCAACAAAAGGATGGTCAGAATAAGAACAGGCTGACATATGTTACTGAATACAGTCCTGACAAAAAATCCTACAGAAACACACTTGATGAACATTGGCGTATCATTTCAAGTGACAAGGGATTACCCCTAGGTGACACTATGGCTCCAAGGTTAAGCTATCGCAGAGGAAAATCACTACATGATGTGCTTATGAGGCCAGATTTGATACAAGCATACACCAGTTCCACCTGGTTACAACAGAAGAAGAAAACAGGATGCTTCAGGTGTCTAGGGTGCACAACCTGCAGTGCATTAATACAATGTACAGAATTCACACATCCTTGGACGAATAAAAAATTTGAAATCAAACATCGTGTCACATGTACGACAAACTTCATAGTTTACTTGCTGCACTGTATTTGTGGCATTGTGGCAGATTCTACGTTGGCAAAATGACCGATGATCTGTGCACGAGAATGGTGAATCACAGGGCAGCCATACGTGCCGCGATTGACAAAGGAGATTAATAACAGCCGGTCGCAAGACACTTTGCCAATTACAAGCACACAGTAAAGGATTTAAAATATGCTATTATTGACCATGTACCCCCTCTAACAAGGGGAGGTGATAGAGGCAAACTTCTGCTGCAAAAGGAGTCCAGGTGGATCCATACCCTGGACACTTTGATGCCAAAGGAACTGAATACACACTTCGATCTACAGTGCTTTTTATAAATGTGTCTTTCATAAAATTGTATACAATGTTGCTTTAAGGCTAGATATGACTACATAGATGTATTCAAACGTTTGCAGGATAATTCTTTAGAACTGCATAATGTGGTAAGAGCAGCATAGCTTGATGTAGACATAGTCGCTATTCTGTATAGATATGATGGTATTCCCTTTATTTTATTTTTTTTTTTTTATTTTTTTTTTTTATTTTTTTATTGAAGAAATATAACACAATAGTACATACATGGCAAGTAAAGATACAGATAATATTCCAGTTAAAAAAGAACATCACAGTAATACAGTAAAGAATAATCAAGGCAGCCAGACTTCTCTGTTCTTCATTTTAAATTTTACAAGGCTGTTGTGTCATCAAAGACATCTAGGTACCCTAGTGGGACCTCATTTTCAAGGTACCTGGATGACACCAAACACTTACTTAAGTAGCGTCAATTATCATCGTGTCAAGGAAACTGAACAAAAGGCTACGTCCTCACAAAGTTTAGTTAGCACATTAAATATAGTGTTACAATATCAACCAGCTTTCTGTGATGGAAGTTATTCCAAAGAACTATCAATCAGATGTATATGTCCCGAACCAAGTGACATTTAACAGAGTAGGGTAAACTTCCTAAAAATGCAAATAGTGAGGATCATAAAAATAGACACTATAGGCTTTTTTGATATTGCGGGCCTGAAGAGCTTATCAATGTAGATACAGGGGAAAGCGTTAGTAGGGCTCATCAGACTAGGCAGAGACTACAAAACTCTGCCAATAAAGTATTGCGGAGGATAGGTTATCCATCCCTTACCGCATTAAATGGGGGGGGGGGGGAAGCGGGGAAGCGGAGAGAGAACTGGTATTATATTTTTCTCAGCCGTCCACCTTTGTAATCTTTGTAATAGATACAGAAAAACTTTCTAGAATGCAAATAAACAAAACACAGCGAAGGCCAAGTAAACATCAGAATCCACAGCAGTGGGTATTTCAGGGATAGTAGAAAGTTATAATGGAACCAGTATAATCTGACTCTACTAATAAGAAGTAGGTTAGCAGGGTAGAAGATAAACATAATCTAAATCAAGTCATAGGGATACAAGCTAGTCTAGATTTTCACCTATGAACAATGAGAGTTGGCTCAAACTAATAGTGCTGTCACTTGCGTAATAGATAGGGAAGCATTTTGATGGAGTCAGACTTTAAACGTATAAACATAGATACATTAAATAAACGAGATTCGTGTAAGTATTAGTATTCTCAGGAATGGTTAATTCAAGAATATCTGAGAGTGATGCTGTAACTGATATCCTCTGCCTACACTAAAAGAGCTAGAGTAGTAATGTGGTATATAAACATAAAAATTTTTTGAAACATTTAAAATACCTCCTCTCAGCACATAATCACACAGTAGACAATAAGAAACACTTCAGGAGTGCTTGGAAATCATGCTACGGCTAGTATTATCTGACTGCACTAAAAGAGATAAGGTAACATTGTAATAGGTAAGCATAGTCCCAAACTAGGGGAAGGGTTACTAGCTAGTTCAAATTCACATTCATGTGTGAAAAGAGGTAATGCAGATTAACAATGCTTCATCAAAGGCACCCTTCCCTTCTGAGTATACATATAATGCTAGAATCTAGTTTAAGATAAATGCAGCAATTAGACGTCTCCTCGCAGCACAGAATCCCACAGTAGCAAATAGAAAAACGTATGTAGGCTTCAGCAAATATATGAAGGAAACAGCAAGCAAATGAGGAGAAAATAACTTTCTGGAACAGGTACATAGCAATAACAATATATCTAGGCAACTAAGGAATTGCAACTGTGGGCACTAAATCTCCGTCAGTACTACCCATAGTGCAAACAACAAAGGGAGTCAATTACCCAATCTGCAAATTTTCCGGTATTATTCTTCATGAATGCAGATTCAGCAGTGTCAACTATATTATAGTCAATTGATGAGTCCGAGTACTGAACTTAAAAAAGATTGTGAGGGGTAGGCAGGACGTTCTTACATCCTAGAACAGTTGGCCTCCACCGCCGCTACATGATTCTCACCCAACTCCGGTTTTTATGCTGATGTAACAAGACTTTCCAGGGCTCTGAAAAGGCAGCACAGACAGATGGATAATGGAGCGACTGCACCTTAGGATCAGACAGTGAAAATAGGGAGCCCGCACGGCAGAGCAGCCCTCCTCCGGAGCCAGAACTTCCCATCCAACACTCTCCACAGCTGTTTCCTCCTGAAGGCACAGGCAAACTCCGTTCAAGTCGCGAGCAGCAACCGCACATCCCAGGTCATAGGGGCATGGCAAATGATCACTGTTCTCGCGGTCTGGAGCAAATTGTAGAGAGTAGGTTGTCCCTGGTAGAAGGTGTCGGGTAAAAGTCCCCTGGGGAGCAGTCATGTGCATGTCCGGAGCCGCATCATATCTCGCACAAGATTTGGTGCTACCTTCTTCCTCAGCCCGGTGTGCAAGTGTAGAAATAAGACGATCAAGTCTGTTTTTGATTTTGTGGTCATACTGCTTAAAGAGGGCTAGGATGGCCATGCGTGGATCCTCCATGTTTAAGCCTCTCCGTGATTAGGCCGCAATAGTTCTCTCCGTCAGTGGGCTATGAAAATTTCCCTAATCTTCTCCAAATCTTTCGATCCGGCTCTTTGGCAGGGGTTCAAAGCACATCTGTTCTTTATTCTGAGCTTTCAGGTCAAAAAGAACCCCCAGAATCTTTATTAAAGCCGGGAGCTACTGCATTATGTGTCTGGTTGCTTTGGCGGTTAACTCCGCCCCCTCTATTCCCTTTATTTTTATTATACAATTTAGAACTGCATAGTATGGTAAGAGCAGCACAGCTTAATGTAGATATAGTCGCTATTCTATGTAGAAATGATGGTATTCCCTTTAGCTTATTACTTACAAATCCAGGATTTAGCCGATGATCTAACAATAGCAATATACATTATTCAAATAGGATATGAAGATGAATATCAACTGCTTAAAAGGTTTTCTTGTGCGCATATGTTAGATGCCTATGTCAGTTGCATTATGATGTTCTGCATTGTAACGAAATGTTTTGTTAGCTGCCGTATCTTAGTTACGGTTCTTTTTGTACTTTGATCATTTCAGTTGGCCTACACAGGCTTCCATAGAGCTGGTCGGCGAATGCGCAGTTGCTTCGGGGAGACGCTACCGGAAGTCTCACTGGGCAGATCTGGATGTGTATGAACGGGATGGGGTATTTAATAAGGTATGTACACTATGTTCTTAATGTTTGATAAAGGGGGAAACCCCGAAACGTTACTGTTATTAAAAATCACTAAGGTGGATTGATTAAGACCTATGAGTGCGGTCACTATTTGTAAGTATATATATATATAATTGCTTTTTTGTAAAATATATATCTATATAAATAGATTATTATATATAGGTATAGATAATACAGATATATAAATATATTAATATCTACTTATAAATACATAGAACATATTCTGGTATTTGCAGAACATTGAAATGTCTAATATTTACACTAAAAACACAGTATAGCACATTCAAATTAATATTGCATAATATGCTTTGTCATGTTTTCGTCTACTTAACTGCAAAGGGCTCCAATGCACTTAAATATGTCTACATGTGTGTACATACATAAATACATATGTACACACATATATACATGTATTTATATATATATATATATTATTTTTTCAAGAAAGAAGGCTCAGTGTTTTTTCAAATATACTGTTACTTTATTTTGTGGTGGGTTACATCCAACATTTCAGCCCACACTTGGGCCTTTCTCAAGAAGAGAAAGGCCCAAGTGTGGGCTGAAACATTGAATGTAACCCACCACAAAATAAAGTAACAGTGTATTTGAAGAAACACTTAGGGGCCTATTTATCAAAGCGTCAACTATGTTACATTCGCTGGCGTCAATACGCTCGCCAAACATGGACAAACATCGCTGCCGCGGATCTGAATACAATCTCCTTATTTATCAAAAAAGCAGTCAAAAACATGCACATCAGGTACAGTGTGAAGAGCATCGGACTGGTGTTAACTTACAGTCATCGATGTCGCGGTTATTTGGGTTTTTCAATTTATACCATTTCATTACTGTCCATGAACAAGCACATTTCTCTAAAGATAATCTTTTATTTTTTAACTGTTAATGTCCAAGAAATAGCTACATTTACCCCTCAACAAACAATATCTCATAGAAACGTATTTTTATATTTATTTGTTATACAAAAAAATCTGTTATATGATACTTTCACATAAATTAATGTGTATTTGTATTTCTAGAAGTCACAATATGCTTTTATGTCATATTTTTGTTTTATAAATGATTATTAATGCTAGAATTTGTACATATATATTTGCACATACTTGTGTATATATAAATATATATATATATATATATATATATATATATATATATATGTGTGTGTGTGTATGTGTGTGTGTGTTATGTCAGAAATATTTTACAAACATATTTACATGTCCCTAAATTCCTTTTTCTGTTCTAAACAATGTTGTCTTTAATATCTCTGTGTTTATTTATACCACTATATGTACATAGTGTAAATGTATTATTATTCTGAGCAGGAATAACTGTGAATATATCATGTAATCAGGGTATCATATGTATTTTTTTGCAATGAATGAGTATTTTAAGAGCTGGGCCAGTTTTCTCTCTGTACCTGTGTAACCCCTCCTGATTGCAATCTAAACCACCCCTTCACAGGTGTTATAAAATGGGCTGGCATATAAGATGTCATTTCTTACTGAAAAAGAAATTCAAGAGAAGGAAGAAACACACTGAAAATAGCATGACAGTATAGAGGTGATTTTAATTTCTGGTGTATCTGAATCATGACAGTTTAAAGTTAAGTGGGCTATCCATCTGAGCTATAATTTTAAGATCATATTGAATCAAACATCAATTCGAATTTTAAAATCCTTGTCTAAAATATTACACTGTGTGTCTTAATGTCAGCATCAATATTTATCTTTAATACTAATTTCACATATACTTTCAAAGTATCATACACAATGTAACAAATGGCACTTACAAGTTCTGATGAGTGATCAATGACACAAGTATATGAGGACGGAGTAACCATTCTAGCGATTGTGCTCACGCGTTCATGTTTACTTTAATGCATTTAAGGATCATTTAAATTAGTTAAACCTGCCAAAGTAATTCATTCAATGTTTCTGGCCAATTATCACATTTGTGTTTTTTATTTGGTAAACATACAAATACTAGTGCATTAAATTATTATTTTTTGGGGAAATATAACTAAAACTATACATAGAAAAGAAAATGTATTGATGAGGGTTCCTCTAGGGTTAGACAATCAGGAGCATTGAATAAGAAGCCTGAACTAGAATAGTACCAAAGTCAGGATTCAAGTACTTCCACAAGTTCTATGAAAACAATAGAGGCTAATCATGACTAATGAGTATGCTTAATACACTCACTAAATGCTCAAAATATTATTTGCTGCACCACAAATGATAATTAAAAAAAAAAAAACATTATGGACTCAGATAATATAATTTCCATGTCAGGGGTGACTCTCTGTAGTCTTCAATGGAGTATAGATATGGATTTGTCTAGTTTCAGAAAGCCTGTTAAGTAAATATAACAATATAAATACACAAAACTGTCTTCTTTTAACTTTTTCATTAATAATTGGTGCAATCTAAAAGTATTGACATGTTAAGCTTACCTTGGGCACTAAGCACTAGAGAGAAAGAGAGAGCAGGAAACATCAACTTTCTACAAGACCAAGGTATTCACATTCTACTCCAGATTCTTATTTACATATAGGTTATTATTATTATTATTATTATTATTATTATTATTATTATTATTAGGTATATGTAGAGTGCCAACAGATTCCACAGTGCTATAAACATAGGCGGTATACAAGATAAAATGTATAGGGATCAAATGGGTAGAGGGCCCTGTCGAGAGTTGCACTGTTGTAGTCAGCTCTTATAAAGGTGATCTACAGACAGCTGGGCTCATAGGAACAGGAATGTGAGGAGGTAACAAGAGAGGATGAGAGTAGGAGGTTGTGAGCAGTGTGAAGGGGAAGGGAGGGAGAGTATCTGGAGACAAGGTCTGAGATATAGGGGGGAGCAGTGCAGTTGAGGGCTTTGTATGTCAGAATTTTGTGTTTAATCCTGGAGGCAAGAGGAAGCTAGTGAAGGGATTGGCAGAGAGGTGCAGCAGATTAAGAGTGACGTGTAAGGAAGATGAACCTGGCAGAGGCATTGATTATGAATTGTAAGGGAGTTAGGTGGCAGCTAGGGAGACCAGAGAGGATGGAGTTGCAGTAGTCAAGGTGGGAAAGGATGAGAGAGAGGATTAAAATCTTAGTGGTGTCTTGTGTAAGGAAGTGTCTACTTTTAGAGATGTTTTTAAGGTGGAAGCAACAGGCTTTAGCCAAGGACTAAATGTGAGGAGTGAAAAAAAGATCTGAGTGTGAGTGTAACCCCAAAACATAAGGCATGTAGGGTTATAGTTATAGAGAACTGGGCGGGTGGAGATTTTTGAAGAAGGGGGAAAATAAGGAGCTCAGTTTTGGAGAGATTTATCTTAAAGGGACACTGAACCCAATTTTTTTCTTTCATGATTCAGGTAGAGCATGCAATTTTAAGCAACTTTCTAATTTACTCCTATTATCAAATTTTCTTCATTCTCTTGGTATTTTTATTTGAAAAGCAAGAATGTAAGTTTAGATGCCGGCCCATTTTTGGTGAACAACTTAGGTTGTTCTTGCTGATTGGCAGATTAATTTAACCAACCAATAATGAAGTGCTCTCCAGGGTTCTGAACCAAAAAATAGCTTAGATGCCTTATTTTTCAAATAAAGAAAGGAAGAGAACGAAGAAAAATTGATAATAGGAGAAAATTAGAAAGTTGCTTAAAATTGCATGCTCTATCTGAATCACAATAGATTTAAGGTAGTGAGAGGACAACCAGAATGAGATATAAGAAAGAAAGTTAGTGATATGGGTTAGCAATGAAGGAGATAGGTCTGGTGCAGAGAGGTAGATTTAGGTGTCTTTGGCATAGAAATTATATTGAAACCCATGGGATTTTAGGTTAGGTAGGTTAGAGGAAGTAGATCATCCCTCTGTTTCATCTGTAGAGAATATTTGAAAGGATATGTGAGATGAACATGTCTTCACTGGTGAATTTTTTTTTGTTATTATTGAAGCAATTTTTTTCTTAATTACTATGCAATCGATATATATATTATTATGTACATTGTTATTTGTATACAGTATCTTGGAAGAACTCATGCATCATGTGGACTCAAATATGGCTGCCTTTGTGATGTCCAATAAAATGCATGTATGTTCATCAGTGTTCAGAGGAGCCTTCCCCCAATGGCCATCATTTTAAAGGGATACTAAACCCATTTTTTTTTCTTTTATGATTCAGAAAGGGCATGCAATTTTAAACCACTTTCTAATTTTCTCCTATTATCAATTTTTCTTCTTTCTCTTGGTTCACAGTTTGTGTGGATATGCTTTAAATGGCAAGTATCTGGATTTTAATAATGACCAATGGTTTGCTAAATACATTATTGTGTGCATTTGTCCTGGGTAGCATCAGTAAAATCATGTAGCTAGATGAATGATATTTGTTATTCTTATGGTTAAGGTAGCCCACCCGTACAGTCATCTTACAGTCATGGTTGATCATTTTAATACTATAGCTAGAGTCAATACTGGGCTAGATTACAAGTGGCACGCTATTTATCGCTCCTGCTTGCGTGTTAAATTCACTAGAATTAAGCTTTTTGACCGCAATGGGTAGCGTGCATTCCTGGATAGTGTTTGCTGATTGGTGGCTACGTCAATTTTCCCTATTACTTGCCTAGTTTCAATAAAAAGTAATCACCTCTGTTGCTTCTTCTTTCTTGCACATGCTCAGCTGATGCCACAGGCTTCAATGCAGCTGTGATACTTAAAATATTTAATACCCTAATAGACAAAAACATGCATACAAAAATATAGGCGATTGTAAGATGCTATACACAGAAAGCAGTGCCGTGTGATTTATATTGGCTGCAGGATTTAATTTTTAAAGTGCGCCCCCTGCTTTCCGCTAACTTCACCCTACACAGCGAAGTTTCCCTTTCAAGGGAGCTTCTTTAACCCCTTAATGACCACAGCACTTTTCCATTTTCTGTCCGTTTGGGACCAAGGCTATTTTTACATTTTTGCGGTGTTTGTGTTTAGCTGTAATTTTCATCTTACTCATTTACTGTACCCACACATATTATATACCGTTTTTCTCACCATTAAATGGACTTTCTAAAGATACCATTATTTTCATCATATCTTATAATTTACTATAAATTTTTTTATAAAATATGAGGAAAAAATTGAAAAAAACACACTTTTTCTAACTTTGACCCCCAAAATCTGTTACACATCTACAACCACCAAAAAACACCCGTGCTAAATAGTTTCTAAATTTTGTCCTGAGTTTAGAAATACCCAATGTTTACATCTTCTTTGCTTTTTTTGTAAGTTATAGGGCCATAAATACAAGTAGCACTTTGCTATTTCCAAACCATTATTTTTCAAAATTAGCGCTAGTTACATTAGAACACTAATATCTTTCAGGAATCTCTGAATATCCATTGACATGTATATATTTTTTTTTAGTAGACATCCCAAAGTATTGATCTAGGCCCATTTTGGTATATTTCATGCCACCATTTCACCGCCAAATGCGATTAAATACAAAAAATCGTTCACTTTTTTACAAATTTTTTCACAAACTTTTGGTTTCTCACTGAAATTATTTACAAACAGCTTGTGCAATTATGGCTTAAATGGTTGTAAATTCTTCTCTGGGATCCCCTTTGTTCAGAAATAGCAGACATATATGGCTTTGGTGTTGCTTTTTAGTAATTAGAAGGCTGCTAAATGCCACTGCGCACTACACGTGTATTATGCCCAGCAGTGAAGGGGTTAATTATGGAGCATGTAGGGAGCTTCTAGGGTTAATTTTAGCTTTAGTGTAGTGTAGTAGACAACCCCAAGTATTGATCTAGGCCCATTTTGGTATATTTCATGCCACCATTTCACCGCCAAATGTGATCAAATTAAAAAAAACGTTAAATTTTTCACAATTTTAGGTTTCTCACTGAAATCATTTACAAACAGCTTGTGCAATTATGGCACAAATGGTTGTAAATGCTTCTCTGGGATCCCCTTTGTTCAGAAATAGCAGACATATATGGCTTTGGCGTTGCTTTTTGGTAATTAGAAGGCCGCCAAATGCCGCTGCATTTCACACGTGTATTATGGCTAGTAGTGAAGGGGTTAATTATGTAGCTTGTAGGGAGCTTGCAGGGTTAATTTTAGCTTTAGTGTAGAGCTCAGCCTCCCACCTGAAACATGAGACCCCCTGATCCCTCCCAAACAGCTCTCTTCCCTCCCCCACCCCCCAATTGTCCCCGCCATCTTAAGTACTGGCAGAAACTCTGCCAGTACTAAAATAAAAGCTATATTTGGGCTTTTTTGTGTGTTTTTTTTTAGCATATTTACATATGCTGCTGTGTAGGATCCCCCCTTAGCCCCCAGCCTTACTGATCCCCCACCAAAGAGCTCTCTAACCCTCCCCCTCTGCCTTAATGGGCGCCATCTTGGGTACTGGCAGCTGTCTGCCAGTACCCAGTTTAGTGAAAAAATGTGCCTTTTTTAAAAAAAAAAAACCTTTTCTGCAGTGTAGCTTCCCCCCCCCCCCCCAAGATCAACCCCCCACCCCTTCCACATCTCTTAGCTGTTTATTTACAGCTTTCAAAAAGTTATTTGTTTGTACTTTTTAAACTTTATTTTTCTGTAGTGTAGCGGTTCCCTCCCGCTCCCGCCCCGTGCACGCGCCCACCCGCCGCCCCCCGTGCACGCGCGCGCTCCCGTGCGCGCTCCCGCCCCTCCCGCCCCCGATCCCGCCCGCCTCCACTCCACTGGGCACATCGATGGCCGCCCACCCGCCTCCCAGACTTGCTCCCACCCACCAACGATACCGGCCACCGATGTCCGGTGCAGAGAGGGCCACAGAGTGGCTCTCTCTGCATCGGATGGCCAAGGGGGGTTATTGCAGGATGCCTCCATATCGAGGCATCACTGCAATAACTGGAAAGCAGCTGGAAGCGAGCAGGATCGCTTCCAGCTGCTTTCCAGACCAAGGACGTACGCCACACGTCCTCGGTCATTAAGTGTATTTTTTTTGAGGACGTGTGGCGTACGTCCTTGGTCCTTAAGGGGTTAATTTCAATGGGAGACATCTCACCACTCATAGGGACTGCCCCTGTTTTTAAGATAATTCCATCAGGGAAGCCCTTGCGAGGGTCAGTGGGATAAAAACACATATGATCTTGTGAGGTTTACATAATCAGCCCCCTTGACACCAAATACAATAGTAGTTTACATGGTCATGTTTTTCTCCTTGCAGCTGTTTTAGCAATATATCTTTACCTGCTATATTATGTGCAAAATATGAATCATTAACGGCTGCTGGCTCTCACCCCAGTTATTTCTAAAAGTGCTTTCTCTCGCATTCTCAATTCTCCAAAGCTTATAAAGAATATTAACAGCATTATTTATTGTCCTTGATTTGAAATTTCTAACATGTTGTACTGCGCCATTTTATTTTTCAGTTTACCATTTAATCTAAGAAAACTTTTTTTTTTAACATACCAAAAAAATAAAATACAAAAGTGCAGAAATTATTGCATAATAATAAAATATTAATGAAACGCGCTGAAAGCAGTGTTATGAAGCTTTATGATAAATATTACTAACGTCAGGAAAAACCTATATTGTATAATGCGCCATATATTTGCTGAGATTGACAGAATCTTATATTCTGCTCCAGAATTCATTAGCATTATACACACTATAGTTATCTTCAGTACATGGTGATTCATGACGGTTCCTTCATAGTTCAAAACAAACTACTCCCACGCTAAAATTAAAACAGACTGTTTTGATGGATTACACGCAGACTACAATGGAATATAGTAGAAATATTTCTATAATGTATTATTTTTACTTCTGTTTGCATTGTGGCTACTTGTATATATGGATTGCTACAAATAAACACACTTTTTAGAACATTGCACTCATTTTAGAAAATAATGTATTTTTCTTATTTTATCTAGAATGTGTAGCATAATCTTTTGTTGGAAATATATTGATGACACATTATTATTTTTTTTTATTTCAAATACATTATGTGCCCAATTAATTATACACAATAAAGAGAATTTTTGGTTTAAATTACATGCTACAGCCATGAGATAGTTATAGTTAATAGTAATAGATAAATTCCAGAACATAAATATAGAGGGTTTTATTATGCATTGAGAAAAAATAAACTTTCATTACATACTTTTTTTTTCTCTCACAGTGATTTAAATCTAAAATCTAAATCTACTGGGCACAGCAACAGTATCATTGTTCCTAATCGTCATGCTATCGTTTTTTCTCGTGTACTTGCAGCTTTCTTCAAAGCTATTCTGTTATTTTAACCCTTCAAAATGGATGGACACTGAAGATTTACATCTCCACACTGGGCACCACCATCTTGGAATTTAATTATTCTTGTGCTCTGTGACAGAAGTGCTGTACATTCACATATTAGAGATATTATTGTCTTCTTGACAAGACGTATAATGCACTAAGTATACTGAGCACAATACATTTTTGTTTGCTGCATTGCTCTATAAAATTCCTGAGAGATTTTTTTATATTATATGCAACTTTTAAAATGTGTAAAATAAAAACCCTGCAGAAATGTAACTCTTCTAAATGTAACTATGAAAGCTAATCCAAAATATAAGGTGCAGCTGACAAAAAGCAAGCAAGGTACACTTCTTCTGTCACAGAATACAACAGGACTTGCATACCTAAATATAGGCACCCAGTATACAGGGAGTGCAGAATTATTAGGCAAATTAGTATTTTGACCACATCATCCTCTTTATGCATGTTGTCTTACTCCAAGCTGTATAGGCTCGAAAGCCTACTACCAATTAAGCATATTAGGTGATGTGCATCTCTGTAATGAGAAGGGGTGTGGTCTAATGACATCAACACCCTATATCAGGTATGCATAATTATTAGGCAACTTCCTTTCCTTTGGCAAAATGGGTCAAAAGAAGGACTTGACAGGCTCAGAAAAGTCAAAAATAGTGAGATATCTTGCAGAGGGATGCAGCACTCTTAAAATTGCAAAGCTTCTGAAGCGTGATCATCGAACAATCAAGCGTTTCATTCAAAATAGTCAACAGGGTCGCAAGAAGCGTGTGGAAAAACCAAGGCGCAAAATAACTGCCCAGGAACTGAGAAAAGTCACGCGTGCAGCTGCCAAGATGCCACTTGCCACCAGTTTGGCCATATTTCAGAGCTGCAACATCACTGGAGTGCCCAAAAGCACAAGGTGTGCAATACTCAGAGACATGGCCAAGGTAAGAAAGGCTGAAAGACGACCACAACTGAACAAGACACACAAGCTGAAACGTCAAGACTGGGCCAAGAAATATCTCAAGACTGATTTTTCTAATGTTTTATGGACTGATGAAATGAGAGTGAGTCTTGATGGGCCAGATGGATGGGTCCGTGGCTGGATTGGTAAAGGGCAGAGAGCTCCAGTCCGACTCAGACGCCAGCAAGGTGGAGCTGGAGTACTGTTTTGGGCTGGTATCATCAAAGATGAGCATGTGGGGCCTTTTCGGGTTGAGGATGGAGTCAAGCTCAACTCCCAGTCCTACTGCCAGTTTCTGGAAGACACCTTCTTCAAGCAGTGGTACAGGAAGAAGTCTGCATCCTTCAAGAAAAACATGATTTTCATGCAGGACAATGCTCCATCACACGCGTCCAAGTACTCCACAGCGTGGCTGGCAAGAAAGGGTATAAAAGAAGAAAATCTAATGACATGGCCTCCTTGTTCACCTGATCTGAACCCCATTGAGAACCTGTGGTCCATCATCAAATGTGAGATTTACAAGGAGGGAAAACAGTACACCTCTCTGAACAGTGTCTGGGAGGCTGTGGTTGTTGCTGCACGCAATGTTGATGGTGAACAGATCAAAACACTGACATAATCCATGGATGGCAGGCTTTTGAGTGTCCTTGCAAAGAAAGGTGGCTATATTGGTCACTGATTTGTTTTTGTTTTGTTTTTGAATGTCAGAAATGTATATTTGTGAATGTTGAGATGTTATATTGGTTTCACTGGTAAAAATAAATAATTGAAATGGGTATATATTTGTTTTTTGTTAAGTCGCCTAATAATTATGCACAGTAATAGTCACCTGCACACACAGATATCCCCCTAAAATAGCTATAACTAAAAACAAACTAAAAACTACTTCCAAAACTATTCAGCTTTGATATTAATGAGTTTTTTGGGTTCATTGAGAACATGGTTGTTGTTCAATAATAAAATTAATCCTCAAAAATACAACTTGCCTAATAATTCTGCACTCCCTGTAAAGATTTAAAACTTTACCTGCTGGTTTCTGTAATGGGTTAAAATGAGAGAAGTGCAAGTAATGGTAAAAACAATAGCATTGTGAGTACTAACCCTGATACTGTAGTCTACTTAGCCAGTACTTGCTTAGATGCACACAGCTTTGTTAAAAAGAAAAAAAAATGAAGAGTTAGTACAGAAAATAATGAAAGGTCTAGTTACTCTGTCAAGGCTGCTTCTATTACTTTAATGTCCCTTTAAAAAGTGTTTCCAATTGGCTAGATTACGAGTTTTTGTCGGTAAGGCTTGCGGTGCTAACGCTCAGTTTCAGCTAACCGCTCACCTACAAACAGCGCTGATATTACAGGTTTTTCCAACCCCGGCGTTAGTCTCTAAAAAGGGAGTCGAGAGCAAAATTTAGCTCCACATCTCCCTCAATACCAGCGCTGCTTACGGGAGCGGTGAGCTAGCTAAACGTGCTCGTGCACGATTTCCCCATAGGAATCAATGGGGCAGAATCGGCTGAAAAAACCCCAAACACCTGCAAAAAAGCAGCATTCAGCTCCTAACGCAGCCCCATTGATTCCTATGGGGAAATACTTTTTATGTATATACCTAACACCCTAACATCAACCCCGAGTCTAAACACGGCTAATCTTACACTTATTAATCACTAATCTGCCGCCCCCGACATCCTTGCCACCTGCCTAATATTATTAACCCCTAATCTGCCGCTCCGGACACCGCCGCCACCTACATTATACTTATGAACCCCTAATCTGCTACCCCCAACATCGCCACCACCTACATTCTAGTTATTAACCCCTAATCTGCCCCCCCCAACGTCACCGCAACTATATTAAATGTATTAACCCCTAATCTGCCGCCGCCAACGTCGCCGCCACTATAATAAAGTTATTAACCCCTAAACCTAAGTCTAACCCTAACCCTAACACCCCCCTAACTTAAATATAATTTAAATAAATATAAATAAAATAACTACAATTAAATAAATTATTCCTATTTAAAACTAAATACTTACCTATAAAATAAACCCTAAACTAGCTACAATATAACTAATAGTTACATTGTATGTAGCTTAGGGTTTATTTTTATTTTACAGACAAGTTTGTATTTATTTTAACTAGGTACAATAGTTATTAAATAGTTATTAACTATTTAATAACTACCTAGTTAAAATAAAGACAAATTTACCTGTAAAATAAAACCTAACCTAAATTACAATTACACCTAACACTACACTATAATTAAATTCATTACCTAAACTAACTACAATTATTTACAATTAAATTAAATAAACTAAAGTACGAAAAAAAAACCCCACTAAATTACAGAAAAAAATAAAATAATTACAAGAATTTTAAACTAATTACACCTAATCTAATCCCCCTAATAAAATAAAAAAGCCCCCCAAAATAATAAAAATCCCTACACTATACTAAATTACAAATAGCCCTTAAAAGGGCTTTTTGCGGGGCATTGCAAAAATGTAAAAATAGCCTTGGTCCCAAACGGACAGAAAATGGAAAAGTGCTGTGGTCATTAAAGGGTTAATGCACCCTATACTTTCAACGGCTAGTGTCACTTCTCTAATCTTGCTTATATTACAATTGGTGAGTAATGTGTTGCGCCTGAGCAAGAATGCAGAAAGCAGCATAATGTGATTTTAATTAGCTGCAGGATTTTCTTTTTAATGTGCATCCCCAACTCACTGCTAAAATCGTTGCACGGAGCAAAGTTTCCCTTTCCAGCGAGCTCCATTACTTGAAGGGACTGCCCCTCTTTTAAAATATTTCCACCAGGGCAGCCCCTGTGAGGACCGACGAGGAAAATCCCGTTTTTAGTTCACCGGCCCTTAGGGGTCTATTCATTAAGTGGTGAATGGCAGGTGAATTGAAACTTTTCAATTCCCGCCATTAACAATGCATTATGAAAGGCAAAACCCAGTGAGTATCTACTGAAAGAAGAGCAGAAATAGCCCTGCTCACTGCATGGTTAATGTTTTGTACAATAAACCTAAAATAGGAGAATCGCAGGTGAATTATATGCAGCATTAACTATGCATTGTGCAGGGCTTAATCAGCTCTTCTTGCAGGAGATTCTCACTGGGTTTGGCCTATAATGCATAGAAAGATTTAAAAATCACTTGCAATTCATCTCTTTGTGAGTAGAGCCCTAAACAATTTGCTCAGTAGATCAATCTTATGCAGTACTTTACCACTGAAGACAAGATACAAAAGTGTATAAAAGGTAGTTAATTTAGACTGTTCTAATAAACCTCTTAAGGACATATGACGGATTTTTTCCGTCATAAAACAATTGAGCAAACTGAAAGCTGTGTCCTTAAAGGGTTAAATCAGTTTTACTTGGTAAATAAAAATAAACTGAGCTTCCACTTTCCTATTATAACACATGAACAAATTCACACGCATAAACTTCACATACACAAACCCAAATGCTCATACACACACATATGTACACACATAAACTTCACCTACACAAACCCATATGCTCATGCACACACACATAAACTCCACATACACACACCCAAATGCTCATGCACACACACATATGTACACACATAAACTCCACATACACACACCCAAATGCTCATGCACACACATATGTACACACATAAACTCCACATATACACACCCAAATGCTCATGCACACACATACATAGGCAAACTCCATACGCACACATATGCAATTGACAACTCAACCTTTACCCAGACTATTCTTCTATTTTCTGCTGCCATGTATACCTGCTTTTAGACTGAAGCTACTGAACTATTTAAACATTTTGCAGGAAATCAACAGTTCCTAATCAAGGTAGCTGAACTCTTTGGGCAAGATTACAAGTAGCGCGTTATGAGTTTTCCAGGTGCTATGTGGTCTCTTAGCAATCAATTTCCATTGCGCAGGTATTACAAGTCTTGAAAAACCGCGATTGCGTGCACGCATTCACCTTTTATGCAACCATCATTTCAGCGCTTGAAGAGCTGTAGTTTTGCACAACATTAATGTTTCACAAAACAATTCAAAGATACATTACAAAGTACAGTTACACTCATATTAACACTAACTAAAAAAAATACGAGATCTCGGGTGTTAGAAGAAAAAAAAAGCAGAGATTTTAAATTGACATACATACATATACATAGAGAAATATGGATTTATATGTATAGAGATATGTTTAACTATGGGGCTAATAAAAAGATTTTACATTACAATCTTATGAACATTAAACAATAACTCAGAGGAATTTTCAAAGCGATATTCACATATAGATCTTGACTCCGTGTGGTGAGATCAGAGGCTGATGAGGCACTGGCTATGATACAACAGAGAAACACACACACATATATATATATATAAATATACATAGTCTCTTGTGAACTCTGCACTCACTTTATATATCAGCCGCCCAGGGTGCATCTAAAGAACATTCAAAATTTTTGCAAAAAGAGAGCACTCACCGGGACTATAAGTTATAAAGCATATCAAGCTTTAATTAATACAGGTGACGTTTCGGGGATTCCAATCCCGTCCTCAAACCTTACATAAACATACAAATATCTTACCTTAAATACCCTCCACCGACTGAACATGTCACTGTACCGGAAGTCGCCCGGCGTTCTGCCCGCACCACTGCGCATCCCCAGAGCGTCGGCATGACAACAAGTCACAGCGTCATGCTATACCAAAACAAAACACCGTGGTTAAAAACATTAACATGGAATAAGTGGGTCAGGATTATCATGAAACAATTCTGATGCCATAAGCAAAGATAGCATATTAGCCTTTTTGAATTCACTGAGAATAAATCACATAATAACATATGTTCATTTGTATCTATGTGCCTGGTCTCATTAACCTTAAGCTGCTTGCTAGTGTTACTTGCTATGCTACCTTGCCTATATTAGCCAGTGATATCCATCGACTTAAATACATTTCTACATTTGTAGCTAAAGACCAAACCTCACTAATACTATCAGTTTATTGTAATCCTAGTTCTTAAAGAGGATTCTATCTACACAACATTTAAAGAGACAGTACCCCTATAATTATACCTATAAGTATAGCTTCCAAATATCTGTCCTAACTACATTTATACAATGTCTAATGTACACATTAGTTAAACTGATACTTGTACATGTTAATAAGCTCTTGGACCAGCTATGTCAATCAAATTATAGGGTGCTACAAAAAGCAGTGCCAATCTAAGTGGGTATTAAGCCCACCAGGTACTATAGTACCTAAATTAAAAATCCATCTGGATTCGCACTGAAGCAGAAGCCTGTCTCTATCGCCCCCCCTCGTAAGGGGTGGTATGTGATCAATGATCACATATCTCAAATCCGCCACCGTATGGCCCTTCAACGCAAAATGTTGTGCAACCGGTTGTTCCGAATCATGGTTTTTAATTGCTAGTCGAATGGCTGCGCAGTGATTTGCCATACGGGTGCGGAGGTCGTCGATAGTTTTTCCGACATAGAATAACCCGCACGGACAATGCAACAAATACACAATGTGTGTAGTCGTGCAGGTTACTCTATGTCGGATAGTATATTTCTGATTGGTGGTAGGATGAATGAAAAACTTGGCATTTGAAAGACCATTGCACGTAGTGCAACCCATACACTTATAACAACCAGGCTTAGAAGTCTGTAACCAGTTCTTTTTGGTATAATTGTGGAAGGGGTCCACTTTTACCAAGATATCACGTAATGATCTTGCTCTTCTGTATCCCACCTGTGGATGGGAAATACCTTTGAAAGGTAACCTTTTGTCGCTCTCTATTATGCTCCAATTCTTTCTCACCAGCTGCTGCATGTTTTATTTATCGGCGGTGTACACTGTAGACAGTGTCATTCTTTGATTTTGCTTCTGAGTACTACTCGCCTGCAGGGCCTCGTCCTGAGACATAGAGGTAAACCGTCCCAGATGCTTTTCAATCTTTTTTTCGGGATACCCCCTATTCAAGAATCTTGATTTCATCTCCTGAAGCTGTTGTTGTTCACAATCTTGGCTACTATTATTTTGGATTACCCTCTTAAATTGTGAAATGGGTAGTGCATTCTTTAGAGACGGTGGGTGGCAACTTGTAGCTTCTAGTAAAGAATTTCTATCCGTAATCTTCTTAAAAAGTGTGGTGCACAGGATCCCAGCTTCTAGATAAATTCTTAAATCCAGAAAATCCACAGATGTGGAGCTCTTCGTCATTTTAAATTGTAGATCCGCTGAAGCTGAGTTTAACATCTGGAACCAGACATCCAATTCCTTTTCTGTACCTGACCATAGAATGAATAAATCATCTATGTACCTCTTAAAGTATTTAACTTGTCGATGTTTAAAGAGGTCAGTGTCTTTTTCTTCAAATTCAGCCATAAAAAGGTTGGCATACGATGGGGCCATATTAGACCCCATCGCCGTGCCTTTTAATTGTAGGTAAAATGACTTTTCAAATTTGAAATAATTACTGTGTAGACACAGCTCTAGTAGTTCCAGAATTAAATCAATCGGTGGACTCACATATGGGTATCGGTTTAGTTGTTTCTGGGTTGCTGTAATCCCTTGCCCATGGGGGATAGCTATGTAAAGGCTCACAACGTCTAGTGTAACAAGAATAATAGGTTCCTCAATTTTAGGTAATCTCCATAGTTCATTGATTAGACTGATAGAGTCCAACAAGAATGAGGGCATATTGCGTACAACAGGCTGCAGTATACTATCTAAGATAATGGCAATAGGTTGGAGCAAAGACCCAATAGAAGACACAATGGGTCTTCCGGGAGGACTAGTAGGATTTTTATGGATCTTGGGTAGCGTATAGAATGCTGGTATCCGTGGATGTTCCACTTTCATAAAACCCCTTTCCTGTTTGTTAAGCCAGCCATTTTCAAAGGCTCGATCCAATACTTCATCAATGTGTTGTTTAAACATTCTTGTAGGGTTGCAGGTCAATACCTTATATGTGGAATCATCTCCAAGCTGTGTAAGGACTTCTTGTTGATAGTATGTGTAGTCCATTATCACCAGTGCTCCCCCTTTGTCCGCCTCCCTAAATATCAATTCCTTATTGGTACTTAAGTGATCCAGCACCTGTCTCTCCTCTTTGGACAAGTTATTCCTGTAGTCTGCATTTGACTTTTTACACATTGTATCCGTGTCTTCCAACAGCAGTCTAGTATATGTCTTAATACTGGGATTTGAACTGGAACAATCGTATGTACTCTTGGGTTTTATTTTCTTTGTATCACCTGGTTCCATGCGAAGGTCACCCTGTACTGTACCAAAGTGTTCTTTCAATCTGAGGTTTCGCTCAAATTTTAGTATGTCAATATACATCTCAAATGGTTTGTAGAGAGTGGTTGGGATAAAAGACAAACCTTTATATAGTACCTTCATCTCCAATGATGTTAATTGCGGATAGAAATTCTGTACTAGAAGCTACAAGTTGCCACCCACCGTCTCTAAAGAATGCACTACCCATTTCACAATTTAAGAGGGTAATCCGAAATAATAGTAGCCAAGATTGTGCACAACAACAGCTTCAGGAGATGAAATCAAGATTCTTGAATAGGGGGTATCCCAAAAAAAAGATTGAAAAGCATCTGGGACGGTTTACCTCTATGTCTCAGGACGAGGCCCTGCAGGCGAGTAGTACTCAGAAGCAAAATCAAAGAATGACACTGTCTACCGTGTACACCGCCGATAAATACAACATGCAGCAGCTGGTGAGAAAGAATTGGAACATAATAGAGAGCGACAAAAGGTTACCTTTCAAAGGTATTTCCCATCCACAGGTGGGATACAGAAGAGCAAGATCATTACATGATATCTTGGTAAAAGTGGACCCTGTCCACAATTATACCAAAAAGAACTGGGTACAGACTTCTAAGCCTGGTTGTTATAAGTGTATGGGTTGCACTACGTGCAATGGTCTTTCAAATGCCAAGTTTTTCATTCATCCTACCACCAATCAGAAATATACTATCCGACATAGAGTAACCTGCACGACTACACACATTGTGTATTTGTTGCATTGTCCGTGCGGGTTATTCTATGTCGGAAAATCTATCGACGACCTCCGCACCCGTATGGCAAATCACCGCGCAGCCATTCGACTAGCAATTAAAAACCATGATTCGGAACAACCGGTTGCACGACATTTTGCAATGAAGGGCCATACGGTGGCGGATTTGAGATATGTGATCATTGATCACATACCACCCCTTACGAGGGGGGGCGATAGAGACAGGCTTCTGCTCCAGTGCGAATCCAGATGGATTTTTAATTTAGGTACTATAGTACCTGGTGGGCTTAATACCCACTTAGATTGGCACTGCTTTTTGTAGCACCCTATAATTTGATTGACATAGCTGGTCCAAGAGCTTATTAACATGTACAAGTATCAGTTTAACTAATGTGTACATTAGACATTGTATAAATGTAGTTAGGACAGATATTTGGAAGCTATACTTATAGGTATAATTATAGGGTTACTGTCTCTTTAAATGTTGTGTAGATAGAATCCTCTTTAAGAACTAGGATTACAATAAACTGATAGTATTAGTGAGGTTTGGTCTTTAGCTACAAATGTAGAAATGTATTTAAGTCGATGGATATCACTGGCTAATATAGGCAAGGTAGCATAGCAAGTAACACTAGCAAGCAGCTTAAGGTTAATGAGACCAGGCACATAGATACAAATGAACATATGTTATTATGTGATTTATACTCAGTGAATTCAAAAAGGCTAATATGCTATCTTTGCTTATTGCATCAGAAGTGTTTCATGATAATCCTGACCCACTTATTCCATGTTAATGTTTTTAACCACAGTGTTTTGTTTTGGTATAGCATGACGCTGTGACTGGTTGTCATGCCGACGCTCTGGGCATGCGCAGTGGTGCGGGCAGAACGCCGGGCGACTTCCGGTACAGTGACATATTCAGTCGGTGGAGGGTATTTAAGGTAAGATATTTGTATGTTTATGTAAGGTTTGAGGACGGGGTTGGAATCCCCGAAACGTCACCTGTATTAATAAAAGCTTGATATGCTTTATAACTTATAGTCCCGGTGAGTGCTCTCTTTTTGCAAAAATTTTATATATATACATACACACATATATTACTTACAAATATATATATATTTTTATATATATATATGTACGCACATACATATACACATACATATATACAGGTAGCCCTCAGTTTACGCCGGGGTTAGGTTCCAGAAGCAATGGTTGTAAATCGAAACCGTTGTAAATTGAAACCCAGTTTATAATGTAAGTCAATGGGAAATGAGGGAGATAGGTTCCAGGTCCCTCTCAAAATTGTCATAAGTAACACCTAATACATTATTTCTAAAGCTTTAAAATGAAGACTTTAAAAACTAAACAGCATTATAAACCTAATAAAATAATCACACAACACAGAATGTATAATTGAATTAAGTTAAATGAACAAAAACATTTGCTAAACAGCATTATAAACATAATAAAATAATCACACAACACAGACTTCACTTGCATTTTTCTGCAAACAGTTCTTTCTATGCATTCCAATCTGGACTGATTTATAGACAGGAAGATCTTGTTCCTTTGAAATCTGCTCGATAGCTCAGGTCTAGTTAAACTGAATAATTTCAGTTTGCTTGGCTTTGCTGCAACACAAGCGGACAGCTCCACCTACTGGCTATTTTAATAAATGCACTGCTTCTCAATGCTTTTCAATAGCAGTCACATGACTGGAAAAAAAAGGTTGTTATTCTGAAACGGTGTAAATTGAACCGTTGTAAAACGAGGGCCACCTGTATATATATATATATATATATATATATATATATATATATATATATATATATATATATATATATATATAGCAGAGAGAGATAAGACCCTGTTTTCTATTGGCCACTTGGGGGGAAACATAAATTAAAAAAGACTGAGTTTGGGAATTTTTCTCATTCCTCTAGGGAACTAACCATTAAAAACCACTTTAGCTGAAATATGTCTGCTATTTTTTTTTCCTTTCTGGATCCCTACAGTGTCATTTTAAATGTCCCCAGCTTGTGTCGACTGCAGAATGCATCTCTGGTATACAGACAGCCTTCCCTCCCAGAGATCCAGGTTGCAGACACATACTGCACTTCCTACTGTACACAAAACCACAAACACACTACACATAGAAAAAAAAACATATACACACATAGACAAATAGGCACATATATACACAAAGATATATACATACAAATACACAAACACAGACACATACTACACATTCATTAAGGCACATACACACACAGACACATACAAACAATTATACACAGACACATACATACAGAAAGTAACATTCACACATAGACACAAAAGGCATACACACATAGACAGGCACTCACACAACATGTATACATACATACAAACACATACATGCATGTACATTTTGCTATATATTACATTTAATGCAGCATAGAGATCTAGAGAACAATAAAAACACATGCTTTCAACTTGCACTAAGGTTTAGATATACAGTATATTTAACCCTGCCTCTGCTCTGGATGCACAAAAGTTATAAATAAGACTTGCAAAACCCCATCTTTACACTGCCCTGCTAACTGAAGTGTATTCAAGCTGACAAGAGGGCTGACCTTAATAAAAATGAGTACAAATTGTTAAACACTATGCAGCAGTACAGTACTCACTGGGAACATGCCACATGGGTGGTCTGCTCTGAGCATGAATCACAGATGAAGCAGTCAGTCAACAAGCCCCTCGCTCCCATTGACCTTTCCTCACAGAGTGTCACTCTTTGAACTCAACAGGCTAGAGGACCAATAATATGAGCAAATATGACCATTGTAGCTATAGTGGGGGGAGTTCTATTGTAGTTTTATCAGTTTAGTGAGTACAGGTACTGGGCTGTGTGCTAAATATCTGGTGTGGCTGTCAGCAGCATACAGTGTTCAGCAGGGGAAAGTCAGGGACACCAATTCTCCCTGAGATGATAAAAGTTCTGTTTTTACTTATACAGGAACCACAGGGGTCTGGCAATTAAAGTGTGCAGTTTGATTCTACGCAGCACAGAGTACCTGAAGTGTTTATTTCAGCATTTGCACTTGGAGCTACATAGAATCAAAGTGCACACTTTAATTGCCAGATCCTTGTGGTGCCTGGGACACAGTGCTTGGCTGTAAAAAAATATCTATCAATCTGAGGGCATGCTGTAAAAATAAATCATTGGTGTCAGTGGCAACTTACCTTTCTGCTGCCTGCCTAGTCTCGTTTCTCAAACCGGCAACAGCTGCTCCTCCCACATCCCTATCCACTCTCTAAAAGCGGGGCGGGCTACACGCAACGCTACGGACTCCTACTGGTAGGCTCAGACTGATGACTCTCAGACAGTCACAGAATGGTTTCCCACCCCTATGAGGCTGCATGAGAGCAGCCTCAATTCCCAAAAATTTGATTGTTAGGGAGTACACTGAGTGAACTCATAACAAGGCAAGCTGTTGCGCAATGAGAGAGACAGACACGGTAACTGCCTCTCTCTATAATATGGGAATTTTTTTTATTTTTTTTAATTTAAAATGTTTGTTTTTCTTCTTGGAAATGACAGGTGAGGCAGAGCTTCACCTGCCTACCCTGACTGCATGTCACTGATCTTGAAAAGAGCCAGCCAGGCTCTAGGATTAGACGCATACCCGGTTTTATGCTGCCAGGCTTCCATGTATAACTCCAAACGCAGGCCACTGCTTCAATAAAATATATTTTTATTAAAATACATAAAAATATATTTAAAAGCCACAAATAATACTCAATCAATAATAGTCACTCGGGTATCTGTTCCACTTGTTATGTAGTGGGAGCGGTATCACACATTATATTTATGGATTATAGTAGATAGCTTGCCCAGCGGCTTATGCCAGACAAAATCCAATTAGTGGAAACCACTCGATACCTGTCCTGGTAACTTAATTGTCCATGAGAGAGTAGTGGCACTATCGTAGTTCCAAGGTCTGACGTACATTTCGCCGTAAGCGTCCGGCTTTTTCAAGGAAGTGGCTCTTTTAAGTGTGAGTAGCCCCTTGGAGGGACCACTGGTGTGAATATCATTCCTAATATCAAAATGTATTGCACCATATTTTGTTTGTTTTTGTCTTTGAAGTTTAGAGTTAACCCTTGACTTACCTAAAGTGAGGAGAACCACACGGATCATATATATCCTTATAATTGAATATACACTTTTCCTAATATACTTTTTTTTAGTTTATTCACTTTTTAATTTTATATATATATATATATATATATATATATATATATATATATATATATATATATATATATATATAAATGTATGCTGCTGTTATGGTGATGTACTGTTTACACTGCAATTGTGCAATAACTTATGAAATTTAACTCCTAAAGCTTGAAGAGTCACTGTCATTTCCTATTCTGTATGCTTCTTATATAATCATATACATATCTCGCTATAAATAGATATGCATACAAAGAGAGAAGCGCTCTACCAGGACTCTAAGCACACTGAGCAATGAGTCCACGTCTGGTTGCCCTTTTTTTCCTATAGGGAGACTAAATACACATAGAGAGAAGAGCACTGACAGGAACGAACAACCGGCTCAATACCATTGTTAGCCTGTTCTATGGCGATTTACCAATTTAGTACAGCTTCTTTTTAGCCCAGTAATGATTTTCACATAGTAGAACTTTCCTGTAGTATATCAGTCTGATCCCACCTATTATGGTCAGTCCAGCGCCGAAATACCAGGCAATTCTTCTCTGAACAAGGAACACAACAACCCCAGATGATCTTTTTGCCCCCTATAGGCCTCGTCAGTGATGTGTAGCCATATTCCTCTAAGCTTAACTGGGCAAGGAGTCCACATCTGGTTTTCCCTATCACCTTTAGGGAGACCTTAAAGGAATATGGCTGCACCTCACTGACGAGGCCCATAGGTGGCCGAAACAATCATCTGGGGTTGCTGTGTTCCTTATTCAGAGAAGAATTGGCTGATATTTCGGTGCTGAACTGACCGTAATAGGTGGGATCAGACTGATATACTACTGGTAAGTTCTACTGAAAAGCAGTACTGGGCTAAAAAAAAACTGCACTCAGGTGGTAAATCCCCATAGAACAGGCTAACAATTGTATTGAGCCGGTTGTTTGTTCCTGTCAGTGTTCTTCTCTCTATGCGTATTTAGTCTTGCTATAAATAGATATATCAGTCCAAAAATCATCACATATATAGATAAATATTTATTTAGAAATAAATAGAACATATTCCGTTATGAAAACATTTTCACAACATGAAATATTCGCATTTTCATGTACACTTTTCAAGGAGAATACGTCATGGGCTTTGCCCAACATAGGGATTTTGTGAGATTTTGTTCTATTTGACTACTCCATTCTTCTATAGGGAATACGTGAGCGTGCACGCAATTTGGCTGTGCAAAATAGGTTATTTTGCAACTTGTAATAGTTGCGCAACCCCAAATGTCAAAAAGCCATAACACGCCCTGTGTTTTCGCACATGATTTGCCACACGACTTGTAATCTTTCCCTTTATTTTTAACATTTTTGTATAGGTTCTCATTTAAATACAGTCCAAGAAAGACAGCAGCACTCACCAATTCACAAAAGTTGCAGATTTATTGGGAAACCAAAGTGAAAAAAGGACAACGTTTCGGACCTGGTATGACATGATTTAGGACTAGAGGTCTAAAACATTGTCCTTTTTTCACTTTGGTGTCCCAATAAATCTTCAACTTTTGTGAATTGGTGAGTGCTGCTGTCTTTCTTGGACTGCTATACGTTTCTTTGGGGGATTTGTGTGGAGCCCCTGACAGATTTGCACCGCTTGTTACTGTGCTTTACTTTATTGGACTAATTTATTGCTTACTTATTTAAATACAAACAGCACCTCCAGCAAATAGACTATGGGCTCCATTTAAAGGAACATGAAACCCACTGATTCAGAAAGAGTATGCAACTTTAAACAACTTTCCAATTAATTTATAGTATCTAATTTGCTTCATTCTCTTGATATGCTTTGCTGAAAAGCATATCTAAATAAAGTCAGAAGGTGCTGATTGGTGGCTGCAGATAGCTGCCTCATGTAATTAGCTCACTCATGTGCATTGCTGTTTCTTCAACAAATAATACCTAAATAATTAAGCAAATTAGATAATAAAAGTAAAATGGAATGTTGTTTAAAATTTTATTGATCTACAGGGAGTGCAAAATTATTAGGCAAATGAGTATTTTGACCACATCATCCTCTTTATGCATGTTGTCTTACTCCAAGCTGTATAGGCTCGAAAGCCTACTACCAATTAAGCATATTAGGTGATGTGCATCTCTGTAATGAGAAGGGGTGTGGTCTAATGACATCAACACCCTATATCAGGTGTGCATAATTATTAGGCAACTTCCTTTCTTTTGGCAAAATGGGTCAAAAGAAGGACTTGACAGGCTCAGAAAAGTAAAAAAAAGTGAGATATCTTGCAGAGGGATGCAGAACTCTTAAAATTGCAAAGCTTCTGAAGCGTGATCATCGAACAATCAAGCGTTTCATTCAAAATAGTCAACAGGGTCACAAGAAGCGTGTGGAAAACCAAGGCGCAAAATAACTGCCCATGAACTGAGAAAAGTCAAGCGTGCAGCTGCCAAGATGCCACTTGCCACCAGTTTGGCCATATTTCAGAGCTGCAACATCACTGGAGTGCCCAAAAGCACAAGGTGTGCAATACTCAGAGACATGGCCAAGGTAAAAAAGGCTGAAAGACGACCACCACTGAACAAGACACACAAGCTGAAACGTCAAGACTGGGCCAAGAAATATCTCAAGACTGATTTTTCTAAGGTTTTATGGACTGATGAAATGAGAGTGAGTCTTGATGGGCCAGATGGATGGGCCCGTGGCTGGATTGGTAAAAGGCAGAGAGCTCCAGTCCGACTCAGACGCCAGCAAGGTGGAGGTGGAGTACTAGTTTGGGCTGGTATCATCAAAGATGAGCTTGTGGGGCCTTTTCGGTTTGAGGATGGAGTCAAGCTCAACTCCCAGTCCTACTGCCAGTTTCTGGAAGACACCTTCTTCAAGCAGTGGTACAGGAAGAAGTCTGCATCCTTCAAGAAAAACATGATTTTCATGCAGGACAATGCTCCATCACACGCGTCCAAGTACTCCACAGCGTGGCTGGCAAGAAAGGGTATAAAAGAAGAAAATCTAATGACATGGCCTCCTTGTTCACCTGATCTGAACCCCATTGAGAACCTGTGGTCCATCATCAAATGTGAGATTTACAAGGAGGGAAAACAGTACACCTCTCTGAACAGTGTCTGGGAGGCTGTGGTTGCTGCTGCACGCAATGTTGATGGTGAACAGATCAAAACACTGACAGAATCCATGGATGGCAGGCTTTTGAGTGTCCTTGCAAAGAAAGGTGGCTATATTGGTCACTGATTTGTTTTTCTTTTGTTTTTGAATGTTAGAAATGTATATTTGTGAATGTTGAGATGTTATATTGGTTTCACTGGTAAAAATAAATAATTGAAATGGGTATATATTTGTTTTTTGTTAAGTTGCCTAATAATTATGCACAGTAATAGTCACCTGCACACACAGATATCCCCCTAAAATAGCTATAACTAAAAACAAACTAAAAACTACTTCCAAAACTATTCAGCTTTGATATTAATGAGTTTTTTGGGTTCATTGAGAACATGGTTGTTGTTCAATAATAACATTAATCCTCAAAAATACAACTTGCCTAATAATTCTGCACTCCCTGTAAATCATGAAAGAAACATTTTGAGTTTCATGTTCCTTTTTTGAAGCTATGAATGAGTTAAGAAGCACACTTCCCAATAAGTGAGAATTTAAAACCCATGGTTCTTGTAAGTCTTTGTGAGAATTTAACCCTGGTATTAATAAAATGTTTTCCCACTTTGAATGTGCATTTGATCATCACAATATTCAGTCATATAATACAAGCCACATTATATCAATAGCAGAATAGTTCTTTTATTTTTTTGCAAAATAATACAAAAAAAATCATACAATATTAAAAGATCACGAAAGATCATTAAACTCAAAAGATAAATATTTCATGCATTTGAAAGAGCAGCAATCAAACATGTTAAACAGTTTACACCAATATTAAAACTAACATGAAATATACACTTCCACCAACATGGAGACAAAACATAGTTTTATTCAGAACAGAAACATCTAGTTTCAAAAATAAACAAATAAATAAATAAATACCTGCATAGATGCTAAGGACCCCATGTATTATTTGGCAAGCGGATAAGGTTCCTACCCCACCACACACACACACACACACACACACACACTACACACACACTACACACACTACACACACACACACTACACACACACTCACACTACACACACTACACACACACACACACACACTACACACACACACACACACACTACACACACACACACTACACACACTACACACACTACACACACACTACACACACACTACACACACACACTACACACACACACTACACACACACACACACACACACACTACACACACACCTACACACACAAATCATTACAGGCAAGTCAGTCCAGGATGATATTAAGCTCCTATTTCTTAAAGGGTCACTCAAGTCAAAAGATTCAGACAGAGCATGCAGTTTTAAGACACTTTCCAATTTACTTCCATTATCAAATGTTGCACAGTCTTTTTATAGTCACACTCCTACTGAGCATATGACACGTGCACAAGCTCACTGGGTATGCGTATACTAGTCTGTGATTGGCTGATATCTATCACATGATACAAGGGGCTGGAAAATGGAAGGAAAAATAAATTTGTCAGAAAAAAATCTACTGCTTATTTGAAATTCAGAGTAAGGGGTAGATTTATTAATAGTCGAGCAGACATGCCTCGCTAAATGCTGACAGCATACGCTGTCTTAATTTAACATTGCAGAAGCATTTCTAGTGAAATGCTTTTGCAATGCTGCTCCCAGCTCACTGGCGGCACCACTAGCAGGGGCTGTCATTCATGACCGCTGCTTCTTAACTTCCGTTTCAGGTGAGTCTGAAATGATAGGGATCCAAAGCAGCATTTGCTGCTTAATAAATTAAGCCGTAAGTGTTAAATCATTGTCTTTTTTATGTACTTGTTAATTATGAAATTCGACTTCATTGAGTGGTCCTTTAACTTGCTCACATGAGGAAACCTGCACTGCACAGCCTATAAAGCTTTGTTTGCAGCGTGATAAATGGAACCCATAAGCTGTTATATATTTTGAAATGCCCTCTATATGATACAAAAAAATCATTACTTTATTGTTTCTTACTCATTAGAAACTAGTTACTGTACCTCATTAAACAACATATATTTAGATATTTTTCAAAGTTAAGCTGCTGAGACCCTGATAGCAGGCAAAACATAACATAAAGATCAAAGTTCATATAAAAATGAAGAACACTCAACTTCAGATCTCTTAATAACTGTAATAATATCACATCACATTGATAATTTAAATTGATATTTCCTCTGTCCTTTCCCTGAGTTAAATCCATTTTTGATTTCTATGAGTAGTTCACAAAAAGGTGCATGGCAGATAATGATTGGCATCAAGTATAATTACAATCAATATGAACAGAACACCATTGGTTTTCTCATGATTGACCTGACAATTCAGTGCAGAATGATGAAATGAGTTATGCCAATCACAGATACAAGCTATCAGTAACTAGCCATCCCTTTTTTGATTTCAGCAGTCATCAAATGTACCTGAACATTTTAAGCAGAAACATTCCATTCTGGAAAAAAGAAAAGTGAATACATTTACAATAAGTTAGTATATTCTGTTGGCTTTCTCTGTTATAAATAAAGCACAAGTAAAGACCAGCTTCATGTGCCTTGTATCAGGTCATCTATAACCAAAGGACATGCTAACTTAATAATAAAATGCTTTAATTGGGGGGCGGAGCTAGCCTGGGATCTGAACGGTCGCACTTCAGTTCAGCTCTGCTGATATTATTCATAAACATATTAAAACTGACCGTCAGCCCAATACAAATATGTTTCAGGGATATTCCTAGTTTCAGAGTGGAGAACGAGAACTTTTGGGACGTCTAATAAGAGCTGTAAAGAGGAGAGATTGGCAAGATATTGGGTCACCCAGCAATCAGGCCTTCCAGAGAACACCGTCTTCTCTCCCACATGGAGGTTAAGGGACATGGCTTCCAATTGGGAGATATGCATGCAAAATCTGCTATGTGCCCACTTTCAGAGGTTGGAACGCGAGATAACCCTGGCCTTTTCATTTGGCAGCAGTAATTTTCCTTCCAAGGAACACCAACAACATTCATCCATATTCAAGCTACCACAAATTGAAGTTGTTAAGCCCCTGACTACAGCTAGCAGATCACTCTACCCGACGCAGACACGTAAAGCTCCTGACCGGCCTTCCACAAGTAATCTCACTTGTATTACTGACCCCAGTACCTCGCTCGATGCTGTGGCCCTTCACGAGGTGGAGCGGAGGGGAGCCTAGAAAGCACAGTCCTGGTCTGGCTGCACTACGATGGACAAGACGTATCGTCGTTTACCTGATGGTCGGGAAGAATAGGAGGTACGTGTGAATCTCCTGACACATGAGCTACAAGATACAGCCCTGCATATTTTGCCACATAGCCAGGGTGAGGATATCGCTACCACTAATGCCGAACCCTCATATGCGGACAAACTGCCTATAGAAGGAGTAAAAGGGTCAGGGGACTTACACGCTATATCAGCCCAAACTAAAGATTTGCCTGTGTCGGATTTAAAGTGGTTTCTTTACAAACTGTTGGCAGCTCTTACCTCATGGCGCCTCAGGCTGTGTGTTTCGGAGAGAGAATGCCGACTACTGCAGCAGCACCATCAAAATGAGAGACTGATAGGGAACCCACTAGTGAAATTAAATTATTATGAGAAGGGTTAGATTTAGAGCCTCTGCCGAACTTTTGAGTCATAACGTTTAAGATGCCATAAGACTAACATCAAAGGAGGAGTATATTGTTCTTATTACAGTTATATATATGTGTTTACATGTTGGCTGAGCCTGTTGCTCTCCCACCATTATTCATTGTATCTGACCTATTTGTCTTACCCTAACATCTTGAGTCTAGTATTATAGTACAATTCTATAGAGTTATTCCCTAGATCTTTTAAGTTATCCCCATAGTATATTGGCATAAATGTATATATACATATGGATGTTGTTAAGGTCTATATATGGATGGAACAGTCTGGGATAGGGGTGGCAATGTATTTGCTGAATACTGGGGGTATTATCATACATATAGAAGCAGAATATATACTGCACTCAACTGCCTGTTGGAACTTTATGTCTAATGCTGCAGGGCATAGGGCCCATGTCCTGTGGCAGATCTGTTTACTAATTCTCTATTCTTTTTAGCTTATGTAAATATGTGTGGCTTGAATAGTGAGGGATTGTCATGTTTTTCTGTCTCCCCTATGAGAATCCTATATACGCAATTTGGCATTTAAAATTGATAATAATCCCTGAGTAGAACTACTGTTAAGATAGCCAGAATAAGTGGATCTGATGTTTCACACATCCAAGTAATAGAGGCGTTCAGCATATTTAAGGGAGGCCAGTTTTTACCCTCGCATAATGCAATGTATATCTTGCTCAAATTATTTGGTCTGCCTATGACATTATTACCCTTTCTCCCTCACATATATATTATTATCAGGTATTCTATAATATATTATATTAAATTCGCAGTTTGAACAAACTTGGTAGAGGACCTTGCAAGGAGCACATGTGCAAAATTGCGCTTCATTGCACTTAGCGGTTGCAGAGAAGAAGATGTTTAAAGATTTTCGCACATTTCAAAATGGCAGCTAGGTCATGTGACTAAATCACTTCTCTTGAACAAACTTTATTCTAGGTCAATACAGCAGTACACACAGCAAGTTTCACAGCTGTAACATAAGCGGTTCTGGAGAAGAAGATTTTTAAGCGGTTGTCGAAATTTGTCCTAAAAAGCAATATGGCTGCTAGATCACATGACCTATGAGATTTATGTTGCATAGGATTATGCACAGCATAGATCTTTAGCATTGTGCCAAGTTTCATGAGTTTTTGAGTTATGCTGTTGTTTTTATAAGCACTTGAAAAAAGTGGCGGAATAATAATAAATATAGCTGCAAGCAGCGATAGAGGTGGCCATGCGCATCAACTTTGCAATGGCATACAAGCTGCTAAGTCACAATATATAGCTATACAGCAAATTTCAAAGATTTAACATAAGCGGTTGCAAAGAAATCACATTTTCAAAATTTTCACGTAAATCAATATGGTTGCCACAGCTTGCGACTAATTCTATCATCAACATGAACAACTGTGTATCTAGGTCACAATATAAGGTTATACAGCAAGTTTCACAGTTCTAACATAAGTGGTTGCAGAGAAAATAGATTTTCGAAATTTTCACGTAAAACAAAATGGCTGCCAGATCATATAATATAAAGCCTCCATATTATGCACAATAGTTCTCACTATAGATGTCAATACAAAATAAAGCATTTTTGTAAAACGGTTGTTGTTTTATTAACAATTTAAAAATATCGTTAAGCGTTTTTGAACAATTCAAAATGGCTGCCAAACACATGACCTATCAACTTCTCTTGAACAAATCTGAATGTTAGTCATAAGATAACTCTGTAAACAAAATTTCAAGTCTGTGCGATAAGCGGTTTAGGAGAAGAAGATTTTTGTAGCTTTTAAAAAGAGTGCATACGAAACAAAATTGCCGCCAAGCTATGCAATGTATGGCTTTCAAATTGCACATACTAATGCTCACTATAGACAATTTTCAGAAGTTTTATGAAAATTTGCAAATGTTTTATTTCACGAAGGCGACTGCGCAGTGCGAATTTTAACTGCAATATTGTCTTTGAGGGTTATGACTATGTGTACTCATGTGTCTGCTACACTGTAATATAGTTAAATAGTGTAAACAAAATGCATAAAGTGCAAATTTACGCAATTAAACAGCGATAAAAAGGCGAATGGCTCATAGCAGCTATGTTGATTACGGAAAATTCGCAGTTTGAACAAACTTTGTAGAGGACCTTGCAAGGAGCACATGTGCAAAATTGCGCTTCATTGCACTTAGTGGTTGCAGAGAAGAAGATATTTAAAGATTTTTGCACATTTCAAAATGGCAGCTAGGTCATGTGACTAAATCACTTCTCTTGAACAAACTTTATTCTAGGTCAATACAGCAGTACACACAGCAAGTTCCACAGCTGTAACATAAGCGGTTCTGGAGAAGAAGATTTCCAAGCGGTTGTCGAAATTTGTCGCAAAAAGCAATATGGCTGCTAGATCACATGACCTATGAGATTTATTTTGCATAGGATTATGCACAGCATAGATCTTTAGCATTGTGCCAAGTTTCATGAGTTTTTGAGTTATGCTGTTGTTTTTATAAGCACTTGAAAAAAGTGGCGGAATAATAATAATAATAAAAAAAAAAATAATAATAATAATAATCTTGACAATAACAATAGGTTGTCCTGCAACTTCGTTGCATGGCCACCTAAATATAGCTGCAAGCAGCGATAGAGGTGGCCATGCGCATCGACATTGCAATGGCATACAAGCAGCTCAGTCACAATATAAAGCTTTATAGAAGTTTTTACAATTCTAACATTAGCAGTTGGAAAGAAAACACATTTTCGAAATGTTTGCGTTTTTCAAGGTGGCTGCCCCACCATATGACCAATACTTTCATCTCGATCAGATGTAACTCTTGTTGACAATATATGGTTATACAGCAAACTTCACAGCTTTAACATAAGCGTTTGCAAAGAAAACACATTTTCGAAATTTTCACGTAAACCAATATGGCTGCCACAGCTTGTGACCAATTCCTTCAACATGAACAACTGTGACTCTAGGTCACAATATAAGGTTATACAGCAGGTTTCACAGTACTAACATAAGCAGTTGCAGAGAAAATAGATTTTCGATATATTCGCATAAAACAAAATGGCTGCCAGATCATATGATATACAGCTTCCATATTATGCACAATAATTCTCACCATGTATGTCAATAAACATGGCAAAAATAAAGCATTTTTGTAAAACGTTTTTTGTTTTATCATTACTTTAAAAATATTGTTAAGCGTTTTTGAACAATGCAGAATGGCTGCCAAACCACATGACCTATCAACTTCTCTTGAACAAATCTGAATGTTAGTCATAAGATAACTCAGTAAACCAAATTTCAAGTCTGTGCCATAAGCGGTTTCAGAGAAGAAGATTTTTGTAGTTTTTAAAAACAACGCATATGCAACAAAATGGCCGCCAAGCTATGCATTGTATTGCTTTCAAATTGCACATATTAATGCTCACTATAGATCTCTACAATTTGCAGAAGTTTTATGAAAATTTGCAAATGTTTTATTTCACGAAGGTGACTGTGCAGTGCAAATTTTTACTGCAATATTGCCTTTAGGGGTCATGACTATGTGCAATCATGTGTGCTGCACTGTAATATAGTTAAATAGTGTAAACATAATGCATAAAATGCAAATTTACGCAATTAAACAGCGATAACAAGGCGAATGGCTCATAGCAGCCATGTTGATTATGAAAAATTTGTAGTTTGAAGAAAATTGGTAGAGGACCTTGCAAGGAGCACATGTGCAAAATTGTGCTTCATTGCACTTAGCGGTTGCAGAGAAGAAGATGTTTAAAGATTTTCGCACATTTCAACATGGCAAAATTAAAGCATTTTTGTAAAACAGTTTTTGTTTTATTATTAATTTGAAAATATCGTTAAGCGTTTTGAACAATTCAAAATAGCTGCCAAACCACATGACCTATCAACTTCTCTTGAACAAATCTGAAGGTTAGTCATAAGATAACTCTGTAAACAAAATATCAAGTCTATGCCATAAGCGGTTTCGGAGAAGAAGATTTTTATAGTTTTAAAAACAGCGCATACGAAACAAAATGGCCGCCAAGCTATGCAATGTATTGCTTTCAAATTTCACATACTAATGCTCACTGTAGACCTCTACAATTTGCAGAAGTTTCATGAAAATTTGCAAATGTTTTATTTCACGAAAGCGACTGCGCAAATCAAATTTTAACTGCAATATTGTCTTTAAGGGTTATGACTATGTGCAATCATGTGTCTATTACACTGTAATATTCTTAAATATTGTAAAACTAATGTATAAAGTGCAAAATTACGCAATTAAATGGCGATAAAAAGGTTAATGTCTCACAGCAGCCATGTTCATTATGGAAAAATCGCAATTTTAACAAACTTGGTAGAGGACCTTGCAAGGAGCATATGTGCAAAATTGCGCTTTATTGCACTAAGTGATTTAAGACAAGAAGATGTTTAAAGATTTTCGCAAAATGCAAGATGGCGGCTACATCATGTGACCAAGGAACTTCTGTTGAGCAGTGGCAAATCTAGTTCATAGCAGCACTGAGCACAGCAAGTTTCAAAGTTGTAACATTAACAGTTCCAGAGATAAAGATTATTAAGGGTTTCTCGAAATTTGTCACAAAAAGCAATATGGCTGCGTAACCTTATGACCTATAAGTTCAATATTGCATTATATGTAGCAGAGCAATAGGCTGTACCAGCATACCTGATTTCAAGAGCTTTGCTTTAGCAGTTCAAAAGTTATGGGCAATAGAAAAAGTGGCGGAATAATAAAAATAATAAATATAGCTGCAAGCAGCGATAGAGGTGGCCATGCGCATCGACATTGCAATGGCATACAAGCAGCTAAGTCACAATATAAAGCTTTATAGAAGTTTTTACAATTCTAACATTAGCAGTTGGAAAGAAAACACATTTTCCAAATGTTTGCGTTTTTCAAGATGGCTGACCCACCAAATAATTAATACTTTCATCACGATCAGATGTAACTCTAGGTGACAATATATGGTTATACAGCAAATTTCACAGCTTTAACATAAGCGGTTGGAAAGAAAACACATTTTCGAAATTTTCTCGTAAACCAATATGGCTGCCACAGCTTGTGACCAATTCCTTCAACATGAATAACTGTGACTCTAGGTCACAATATAAGGTTATATAGCAAGTTTCACAGTTCTAACATAAGCAGTTGCAGAGAAAATAGATTTTCGAAATATTCGCATAAAACAAAATGGCTGCCAGATCTTATGATATACAGCCTCCATATTTTGCACAATAATTGTCACCATAGATCTCAATAAACATGGCAAAAATAAAGCATTTTTGTAAAACGGTTTTTGTTTTATTATTAATTTAAAAATATCGTTAAGCGTTTTTGAACAATTCAAAATGGCTGCCAAACCACATGACATATCAACTTCTCTTGAACAAATCTGAATGTTAGTCATAAGATAAATCTGTAAACAAAATTTCAAGTCTGTGCCATAAGCGGTTTCGGAGAAGAAGATTTTTGTAGTTTTTAAAAAACGCGCATACGAAACAAAATGTCCGCCAAGCTATGCATTGTATGGCTTTCAAATTGCACATACTAATGCTCACTATAGACCTCTACAATTTGCAGAAGTTTCATGAAAATTTGCAAATGTTTTATTTCACGAAAGCGACTGCGCAAATCAAATTTTAACTGCAATATTGTCTTTAAGGGTTATGACTATGTGCAATCATGTGTCTATTACACTGTAATATTCTTAAATATTGTAAAACTAATGTATAAAGTGCAAAATTACGCAATTAAATGGCGATAAAAAGGTTAATGTCTCACAGCAGCCATGTTCATTATGGAAAAATCGCAATTTTAACAAACTTGGTAGAGGACCTTGCAAGGAGCATATGTGCAAAATTGCGCTTTATTGCACTAAGTGATTTAAGACAAGAAGATGTTTAAAGATTTTCGCAAAATGCAAGATGGCGGCTACATCATGTGACCAAGGAACTTCTGTTGAGCAGTGGCAAATCTAGTTCATAGCAGCACTGAGCACAGCAAGTTTCAAAGTTGTAACATTAGCAGTTCCAGAGATAAAGATTATTAAGTGTTTCTCGAAATTTGTCACAAAAAGCAATATGGCTGCGTAACCTTATGACCTATAAGTTCAATATTGCATTATATGTAGCAGAGCAATAGGCTGTACCAGCATACCTGATTTCAAGAGCTTTGCTTTAGCAGTTCAAAAGTTATGGGCAATAGAAAAAGTGGCGGAATAATAAAAATAATAAATATAGCTGCAAGCAGCGATAGAGGTGGCCATGCGCATCGACATTGCAATGGCATACAAGCAGCTAAGTCACAATATAAAGCTTTATAGAAGTTTTTACAATTCTAACATTAGCAGTTGGAAAGAAAACACATTTTCCAAATGTTTGCGTTTTTCAAGATGGCTGACCCACCAAATAATTAATACTTTCATCACGATCAGATGTAACTCTAGGTGACAATATATGGTTATACAGCAAATTTCACAGCTTTAACATAAGCGGTTGGAAAGAAAACACATTTTCGAAATTTTCTCGTAAACCAATATGGCTGCCACAGCTTGTGACCAATTCCTTCAACATGAATAACTGTGACTCTAGGTCACAATATAAGGTTATATAGCAAGTTTCACAGTTCTAACATAAGCAGTTGCAGAGAAAATAGATTTTCGAAATATTCGCATAAAACAAAATGGCTGCCAGATCTTATGATATACAGCCTCCATATTTTGCACAATAATTGTCACCATAGATCTCAATAAACATGGCAAAAATAAAGCATTTTTGTAAAACGGTTTTTGTTTTATTATTAATTTAAAAATATCGTTAAGCGTTTTTGAACAATTCAAAATGGCTGCCAAACCACATGACATATCAACTTCTCTTGAACAAATCTGAATGTTAGTCATAAGATAAATCTGTAAACAAAATTTCAAGTCTGTGCCATAAGCGGTTTCGGAGAAGAAGATTTTTGTAGTTTTTAAAAAACGCGCATACGAAACAAAATGGCCACCAAGCTATGCATTGTATGGCTTTCAAATTGCACATACTAATGCTCACTATAGACCTCTACAATTTGCAGAAGTTTTATGAAAATTTGCAAATGTTTTATTTCACAAAGGTGACTGCGCAGTTCAAATTTTTACTGCAATATTGCCTTTAGGGGTCATGACTATGTGTACTCATGTGTCTGCTACACTGTAATATAGTTAAATAGTGTAAACAAAATGCATAAAGTGCAAATTTACGCAATTAAACAGCGATAAAAAGGCGAATGGCTCATAGCAGCCATGTTGATTATGGAAAATTCGCAGTTTGAACAAACTTGGTAGATGACCTTGCAAGGAGCACATGTGCAAAATTGCACTTCATTGCACTTAGCGGTTGCAGAGAAGAAGATGTTTAAAGATTTTCGCACAATTCAAAATGGCAGCTAGGTCATGTGACTAAATCACTTCTCTTGAACAAACTTTATTCTAGGTCAGTACAGCAGTACACACAGCAAGTTTCACAGCTGTAACATAAGCGGTTCTGGAGAAGAAGATTTTCAAGCGGTTGTCGAAATTGGTCGCAAAAAGCAATATGGCTGCTAGATCACATGACCTATGAGATTTATGTTGCATAGGATTATGCACAGCATAGATTTTTAGCATTGTGCCAAGTTTCATGAGTGTTAGAGTTATGCTGTTGTTTTTATAAGCACTTGAATAAGTGGCGGAATAATAATAATAATAAAAAAAAAAATAATAATAATAATCTTGACAATAACAATAGGTTGTCCTGCAACTTCGTTGCATGGCCACCTAATAATAATAAATAAATATAGCTGCAAGCAGCAATAGAGGTGGCCAGCACATCATTTTTACAAAGCCATATAAGTAGTTATGTCACAAAATAAAGCTATACAACAACTGTTTACAGTTCTAACATAAGCATTTGGAGAAAAAAAAACACATTTTCGAAATGTTTGTGTTTTTTAAAATGGCTGCCACACCATATGACCTATACTTTCAACATGAAGAAATGTAACTCTAGGTGACAATATATGGTTATACAGCAAATTTCACAGCTTTAACATAAGCGGTTGGAAAGAAAACACAGTTTCAACATTTTTGCGTAAACCAATATGGCTGCCACAGCTTGTGACTAATTCCTTCAATATGAACAACTGTGACTCTAGGTCACAATATAAGACTGTACAGCAAATTTCACAGTTCTTACATAAGCGGCTGCAGAGAAAATAGACTTTCAAAATTTTTGCGTAAACCAAGATGGCTGCCCGATTGTAAGTTATACAGCCTCCATATTGTGCACAATAGTGCTCACTATAGATGTCAATAAACATGGCAAAAATAAAGCATTTTTGTAAAACGGTTTTTGTTTTATTATTAATTTAAATATATCGTTAAGCAATTTTGAACAATTCAAAATGGCTGCCAAACCACATGACGTATCAACTTCTCTTGAACAAATCTGAATGTTAGTCATAAGATAACTCTATAAACAAAATTTCAAGTCTGTCCCATAAGCGGTTTCGGAGAAGAAGATTTTTATAATTTTTAAAAATGGCGCATACAAAACAAAATGGCCGTCAAGCTATGCAATGTATGGCTTTCAAATTGCACATACTAATGCTCACTATAGACCTCTACAATTTGCAGAAGTTTCATGAAAATTTGCAAATGTTTTATTTCACGAAGGCGATTGCGCAATGCAAATTTTAACTGCAATATTGTCTTTAAGGGTTATGACTATGTGTAATCATGTGTCTATTACACTGTAATATTGTTAAATATTGTAAAACTAATGTATAAAGTGCAAAATTACGCAATTAAATGGCGATAAAAAGGTTAATGTCTTACAGCAGCCATGTTGATTATGGAAAAATCGCAGTTTGAACAAACTTGGTAGAGGACCTTGCAAGGAGCATATGTGCAAAATTGCACGTCATTGCACTAAGCGGTTTAGGAGAAGAAGATGTTTGAATATTTTTGCAAAATGCAAGATGGCTGCCACATCATGTGACCAAGGCACTTCTCTTGAGCAATAGCAATTTCAGGTCATAGTAGCACTAAGCACAGCGAGTTTCAAAGTTGTAACATAAGCAGTTCCAGAGCTAAAGATTTTCAAGCGTTTGTCGAAATTTGGCGCAAAAAGCAATATGGCTGCCAGAGCATGTGACCTATGAGTTCAATTTTGCATGAGATGTAGCACAGCAATAGGCTGTACCAGCATACCTGATTTTAAGAGCTTTGCAAAAACAGTTAAGCAGTTATGGGCAATTGAATACAACGCTTGGCGGAATAAAAAGAATAATAATAATAAATATAGCTGCAAGCAGCAATAGAGGTGGCCAGCGCATTATTTTTGCAATGCCATATAAGTAGTTATGTCACAAAATAAAGCTATATAACAACTGTTTACAGTTCTAACATAAGCATTTGGAAAATAAACACATTTTCGAAATGTTTGCGTTTTTTAAAATGGCTGCCACACCATATGACCCATACTTTCAACATGAACAAATTTAACTCTAGGTGACAATATATGGTTATACAGCAAATTTCACAGTTTTAACATAAGTGGTTGGAAAGAAAACACAGTTTCAAAATGTTTGCGTAAACCAATATGGCTGCCACAGCTTGTGACTAATTCCTTCAACATGAACAACTGTGACTCTAGGTCACAATATAAGACTGTACAGCAAATTTCACAGTTCTTACATAAGCGGTTGCAGAGAAAATAGACTTTCGAAATTTTCGCATAAACCAAGATGGCTGCCCAATCGTAAGCTATACAGCCTCTATATTATGCACAATAGTGCTCACTATAGATGTCAATAAACATGGCAAAAATAAAGCATTTTTGTAAAACGGTTTTTGTTTTATTATGAATTTAAATATATCATTAAGCAATTTTGAACAATTCAAAATGGCTGTCAAACCACATGACGTATCAACTTCTCTTGAACAAATCTGAATGTTAGTCATAAGATAACTCTATAAACAAAATTTCAAGTCTGTCCCATAAGCGGTTTCGGAGAAGATTTTTTATAGTTTTTTAAAATGGCGCATACGAAACAAACTGGCCGCCAAGCTATGCAATGTATGGCTTTCAAATTGCACATACTAATGCTCACTATAGACCTCTACAATTTACAGAAGTTTCATGAAAATTTGCAAATGTTTTATTTCACAAAGGCGACTGCGCAATGCGAATTTTAACTGCAATATTGTCTTTAAGGGTTATGACTATGTGTAATCATGTGTCTATTACACTGTAATATTGTTAAATATTGTAAAACTAATGTATAAAGTGCAAAATTACGCAATTAAATGGCGATAGAAAGGTTAATGTCTCACAGCAGTCATGTTGATTATGGAAAAATCGCAAGTTTAACAATGTTGGTAGAGGACCTTGCAACGAGCATACCTGCAAAATTGCGCTTTATTGCACTAAGCGGTTTAAGAGAAGAAGATGTTTAAAGATTTTTGCAAAATGCAAGATGGTTGCTACATCATGTGACTAAATCACTTCTGTGGAGCAATGGAAAATCTAGGTCATAGCATCACTAAGCACAGCAAGTTTCAAAGTTGCAACATAAACAGTTCCAGAGCTAAAGATTATTAAGCAGTTCTCAAAATTTGTCGCAAAAAACAAAATGGCTGCGTAACCTTATGACCTATGAGTTCAATATTGCATGATATGTAGCATTGCAATAGTCTGTACCAGCATACCTGATTTCAAGAGTTTAGCATAAGTAATTTGTGTTTTGTGAGCAATTGACTCAAAAGAGGAAGTATTGAATTACAAATAATTACGATAAACATAAAACCGATATTGCTGCCGTATCATGTGACTGATTCTCTCCTAATGAGCCATTGTGAATCTAGGTAACAATATAAGACTGTACAGCAAATTTCACAGTTCTTACATAAGCGGTTGCAGAGAAAATAGACTTTCGAAATTTTCGCATAAATCAAGATGGCTGCCCGATCGTAAGATATACAGCCTCCATATTACGCACAATAGTGCTCACTATAGATGTCAATAAACATGGCAAAAATAAAGCATTTTTGTAAAACGGTTTTTATTTTATTATGAATTTAAATATATCGTTAAGCAATTTTGAACAATTCAAAATGGCTGCCAAACCACATGACGTATCAACTTCTCTTGAACAAATCTGAATGTTAGTCATAAGATAACTCTATAAACAAAATTTCAAGTCTGTCCCATAAGCGGTTTCGGAGAAGAAGATTTTTATAGTTTTTAAAAATGGCGCATACGAAACAAAATGGCTGCCAAGCTATGCAATGTATGGCTTTCAAATTGCACATACTAATGCTCACTATAGACCTCTACAATTTGCAGAAGTTTCATGAAAATTTGCAAATGTTTTATTTCACGAAGGCGACTGCGCAATGCGAATTTTAACTGCAATATTGTCTTTAAGGGTTATGGCTATGTGTAATCATGTGTCTATTACACTGTAATATTGTTAAATATTGTAAAACTAATGTATAAAGTGCAAATTTACGCGATTAAATGGCGATAAAAAGGTTAATGTCTCACAGCAGCCATGTTGATTATGGAAAAATCGCAGTTTGAACAAACTTGGTAGAGGAACTTGCTAGGAGCATATGTGCAAAATTGCGCGTCATTGCACTAAGCGGTTTAGGAGAAGAAGATGTTTGAATATTTTCGCAAAATGCAAGATGGCTGCCACATCATGTGACCTAGGCACTTCTCTTGAGCAACAGCAATTTCAGGTCATAGTAGCACTAAGCAGAGCGAGTTTCAAAGTTGTAACATAAGCAGTTCCAGAGCTAAAGATTTTTAAGCGTTTGTCGAAATTTGTCGCAAAAAGCAATATGGCTGCCAGAGCATGTGACCTATGAGTTCAATTTTGCATGAGATGTAGCACAGCAATAGGCTGTACCAGCATACCTGATTTTAAGAGCTTTGTAAAAACAGTTAAGCAGTTATGGGCAATTGAATACAAAGCTTGACGGAATAAAAAGAATAATAATAATAATAATAATAATAATCCGAACAATAACAATAGGTTGTCCTGCAACTTTGTTGCTGGCCACCTAATAATAATAATAATAATCCGAACAATAACAATAGGTTGTCCTGCAACTTTGTTGCTGGCCACCTAATAAATATAGCTGCAAGCAGCGATAGAGGTGGCCATGCACATCGACATTGCAATGGCATACAAGCAGCTAAGTCACAATATAAAGCTTTATAGAAGTTTTTACAATTCTAACATTAGCAGTTGGAAAGAAAACACATTTTCGAAATTTTTGCGTTTTTGAAGATGGCTGCCCCACCATATGACCAATACTTTTATCACGATCAGATGTAACTCTAGGTCACAAGATTTTGTGTTACAGCAAATTTCACAGCCTTAACATAAGCGGTTGGAAAGAAAACATGTTTTCGAAATTTTCGCGTAAACCAATATGGCTGCCACAGCTTGTGACCAATTCCTTCAACATGAACAACTGTGACTCGAGGTCACAATATAAGGTTATACAGTAAATTTCACAGTTCTAACATAAGCAGTTGCAGAGAAAATAGATTTTCAAAATATTTGCATAAAACAAAATGGCTGCCAGATCATATGATATACAGCCTCCATATTATGCATAGTAATTTTCACCATAGATGTCAATAAATATGGCAAAAATAAAGCATTTTTGTAAAACGGTTTTTGTTTTATTATTAATTTAAAAATATCGTTAAGCGTTTTTGAACAATTCAAAATGGCTGCCAAACCACATGACCTATCAACTTCTCTTGAACAAATCTGAATGTTAGTCATAAGATAACTCTGTAAACAAAATTTCAAGTGTGTGCCTTAAGCGGTTTCGGAGAAGAAGATTTTTATAGTTTTTAAAAACAGCGCATACGAAACAAAATGGCCGCCAAGCTATGCAATGTATGGCTTTCAAATTGCACATACTAATGCTCACTATATACCTCTACAATTTGCAGAAGTTTCATGAAAATTTGCAAATGTTTTATTTCACGAAGGCGACTGCGCAATGCGAATTTTAACTGCAATATTGTCTTTAAGGGTTATGACTGTGTAATCATGTGTCTATTACACTGTAATATTGTTAAATATTGTAAAACTAATGTAAAAAGTGCAAAATTACGCAATTAAATGGCGATTAAAAGGTTAATGTCTCACAGCAGCCATGTTGATTATGGAAAAAGCGCAATTTTAACAAATTTGGTAGAGGACCTTGCAAGGAGCATATGTGCAAAATTTTGCTTTATTGCACTAAGCGGTTTAAGAGTAGAAGATGTTTAAAGATTTTCGCAAAATGCAAGATGGCTGCTACATCATGTGACCAAGGCACTTCTGTTGAGCAGTGGCAAATCTAGTTCATAGCAGCACTGAGCACAGCAAGTTTCAAAGTTGTAACACAAGCAGTTCTAGAGATAAAGATTATTAAGCGTTTCTCGAAATTTGTCGCAAAAAGCAATATGGCTGCGTAACCTTATGACCTATGAGTTCAATATTGCATGAGATGTAGCAGAGCAATAGGCTGTACCAGCATACCTGATTTAAAGAGTTTAGCATAAGTAATTTGTGTTTTGTGAGCAATTTACTCAAAAGAGGAAGTATTGAATTACAAATAATTACGATAAACATAAAACCGATATTGCTGTCGCATCATGTGACTAATTCTCTCCTAATGAGCAATTATGAATCTAGGTCACAATATAAGACTATACAGCAAATTTCACAGTTCTTACATAAGCGGTTGCAGAGAATATAGACTTTCAAAATTTTCGCGTAAACCAAGATGGCTGCCCGATCGTAAGATATACAGCCTCCATATTACGCACAATAGTGCACACTATAGATGTGAATAAACATGGCAAAAATAAAGCATTTTTGTAAAACGGTTTTTGTTTTATTATTAATTTAAATATATCGTTAAGCAATTTTGAACAATTCAAAATGGCTGCCAAATCACATGACGTATCAACTTCTCTTGAACAAATCTGAATGTTAGTCATAAGATAACTCTATAAACAAAATTTTAAGTCTGTCCCATAAGCGGTTTCAGAGAAGAAGATTTTTATAGTTTTTAAAAATGGCGCATACGAAACAAAATGGCCACCAAGCTATGCAATGTATGGCTTTCAAATTGCACATACTAATGCTCACTATAGACCTCTACAATTTGCAGAAGTTTCATGTTTTATTTCACGAAGGCGATTGCGCAATGCGAATTTTAACTGCAATATTGTCTTTAAGGGTTATGACTATGTGTAATCATGTGTCTATTACACTGTGATATTGTTAAATATTGTAAAACTAATGTATAAAGTGCAAAATTACACAATTAAATGGCGATAAAAAGGTTAATGTGTCACAGCAGCCATGTTGATTATGGAAAAATCGCAGTTTGAACAAACTTGGTAGAGGATGTTGCAAGGAGCATATGTGCAAAATTGCGTGTCATTGCACTAAGCGGTTTAAGAGAAGACGATGTTTGAATATTTTCGCAAAATGCAAGATGGCTGCCACATCATGTGACCAAGGCACTTCTCTTGAGCAATAGCAATTTTAGGTCATAGTAGCACTAAGTACAGCGAGTTTCAAAGTTGTAACATAAGCAGTTCCAGAGCTAAAGATTTTTAAGCGGTTGTCGAAATTTGGCGCAAAAAGCAATATGGCTGCCAGAGCATGTGACCTATGAGTTCAATTTTGCATGAGATGTATCACAGCAATAGGCTGTACCAGCATACCTGATTTTAAGAGCTTTGTAAAAACAGTTAAGCAGTTATGGGTAATTGAATACAAAGCTTGGCGGAATAAAAAGAATAATAATAATAATAATAATAATAATAATCCGAACAATAACAATAGGTTGTCCTGCAACTTTGTTGCTGGCCACCTAATAATAATAATAATCCTGGCAATAACAATAGGTTGTCCTGCAACTTCGTTGCATGGCCACCTAAAAAAATAATAATAATAATAATAATAATAATAATAATAATCCTGACAATAACAATAGGTTGTCCTGCAACTTCGTTGCATGGCCACCTAATAATAATAAAAAAAATAATAATAATAATAATAATCCTGACAATAACAATAGGTTGTCCTGCAACTTCGTTGCATGGCCACCTAAATATATTTGCAAAGTAGTATTGTTTCTAAGTTTGAAAACACATGAAAATGTAGGATTTTTTTTTTTCTTTTTTTTACATAGACCTTTATATCAATGGAAGTTGCAATCAAACAATTAGGTAACACTTCATCTTCACAAAACTGATACATTGTTATACACTATATAAGACTATCCTCAGTACTAGATTGTTGTTGTGTTGTTATTTTTTATATAAAGAATGAACTGTGAAAAGGGTAGTGATGAAAACACAGAGAATTGAAAGATGGATTGGAAAAAAAGTGAAAGGACAACTGGAGTCAGATGAAAGAGAGGGAGAGTAAGGGGAATGAGTTGAAAAGTGTAGTGAGGGAGGGGAATATGAGAGCAGAGATAATGACAAAGGGAATGAAAGAAGCAGTCAGAGAGAAAGAGAATGTGACAGGTGGAGAAGAACAGAGACAGAAGGAGGGAGAAATAGATACACATAGAATGGAGGAGAGGTAATAATAGGGAGATAAACAAGTGTAATGATAGTGACAGTGATCCAGGCTCACATGGATATTTAAAGATGGAGTGAAAGGGAGAGGAAAAGACAAAGTGAAATGGAGAGTGCAATAGAGTGTGAAAGGTTAAGTTAGACTTGGGCATGAGGAGAGAAAGAAGTGTATTCATGAGAAGTATGCTCTAAAGGAGGGAAATAAAGGTTAGGCCAGGTGCATCACAGTACAGAAGTACAGGCAGAAAAAAACAATAAACATGAAGAGATATACAACCAGATAAATGTTAACAAAATAAATAAAAAGTTGTAAAAAATAATGTAGAATGTGGACAGATGAGAATTCTGAACAACTCCAATGTCAGGACTGAAACAATATGCATAAAGGGAGACAATTTTGGAAGCAACATTAAGGATAATGACTCCATTTATAGATATGCAAAAGTATCTTTAGAGTCTTTACAGTGTAGGTCCCCTCCTGCGAGTCTGCTAACTACAAGTTAAGAAGCAGCCATAATACATCTGCAGTTTCCTAACCTGGTGGTGGAATATTATCACTGGTAATACCAGACAGCAGAAGCACTTACATGTACAATAATAATTGCTGGCAGTGACTTCTGCCCACTTGAGCAAACAAGTACGCACACCAAAGCAAGTGAGCACATGGCAAAACCTCCCACATATTTTTTATATAAACATATAGGGCTAGAATAGAAGTGGAATGCTATAGCTAGCACGAGTCACAATAACAATATCGCAACCTCGCTAACTTTAATGCGGTATTACAAGTGGAAAGTAAACTAGACTGTTTCAGCGCAAACTAAATTTGTTCTCATTGGGTTAGCGAGACTGAAGACCTTGCGTAAAGAGTAAGGGGTTAAAAAAATTTGCACCAAACACAACACAAGTGCAAATTAAATTTTTCAAGGGACAAAATAGTGGTAAAGGAGCTATTTGTAAACAATTTAATACACTTCAGCAGGTAAAATGGATCATTGGGAACTATTTAAATGGGAGAATTTTTTTGGGTGAACTGTCCCTTTAAGTAGTTCTTCATCTCTGTTACCCCCTTTCTTAAGTGGGGGATTCTATCTATCAACATTGTCCTTAGCATGGCTACCATGTGTCTCATTTCCATAAAGTGTCTGGCTACCATTTGATCACTTTTTTTGTCTTTGATAGATGATCTAATTGCACTTTTATGGTTTGCTAGTCTTTCTTTGAAGGGGGTACATGTTTTGCCAATATAACATTTTCCACATGTCCCTTATACTTGAGTGTGTGAGTGCCCTCAAACTTGAAGAATATCTGTGAATATTTGATGGTGGAGACACCCGGGCGATATTTGAAACAAAGGCTGGCAGTGAGTGCATGAAGTATGAAAAAAATTAAATTTAAATATATATATATATATATATATATATATATATATATATATATATATATATGTATTCATGCATATATACACACACCCCACAGACCAGCCGAGTGAAGTGGAGAAAGGGAGACATTATGGGGGGGGGGGTGACACCATGGGTTACTGCACCGGGTGACACCAAACCAAGTGACGCCACTGCCATGTTTACAACATAACTTTAAACTTGCCAGGATATAATGTAACCAGTATATAAAATGTTATAAATGTTTCAAGATATCACAGATTAAACCTAATCCCATATATAGACTCTGCAATTGAATTCTTTCAGTCCAAACTCCTAAAAGTTTGGAATTTGCATGCCCGCTGCGTAAGGTGAGAGTAAAAGGAGCACATATGAATTGGATCTCAGTTGACCTCAATTAAATGTACAGGTTTCGGGATTCATTGTGGTCAAAGTTCAAACATACTGGCTCTATGAACGATCACTGTGTATAAAGACAATGGCGAAATATATGCACTAAACAAACAAAATTGGCCAAGGCCCAATATTTCTGTGAAAATCTGAACAATAACATATCAAACCCTAGAAAGTTTAGGAAAGTCATAAATAACTTACAAACTCACCCAATCCACTCCCAAACCTCCACTGTCAAAGTGGACAAACAAACCCTGCAACTTCCCTTAGAAGTAGCAAATGCCTGTAACAATTATTTTGTCGGATGCCACCACCCTGATTGACAAACTAATAAAAGACACACATCCTGAAACTACAAATGGGGATCAGGCCCCACTAAATCTGCGAAGACCCGATATAGAGAAGTTCAATTTTAGACCTGTACCCATCAATGTCATGAAGAAACACCTTAATAATCTAAAAATGAAAAACCAGTCTGGACCTCATCAAATCCCAGAAATGCTGTTGAAGCTCAGTGTGCCGGCAATTGCTAAACCTGTCACAACCCTAATTAATGAATCCTTGGTGTCTGGATACATACCCAAACTTTGGAAGACTGCAAGAGTAGTGCCTATCCATAAACGTGGTGAGATAACCTTGGTTTCTAACTATTGCCTAATATCACTGCTCCCAGTATAGTCAAAAATCTTTAAAAAATGCATCCATACGCAACTATGTGAGTATTACTTGGCGCCTCTATATATTGCTTATTACCAACAATCTAACTATCTGACCCCTGATCAATCAGGTTTTTGCCAGAATCACTCCACTACAACCGCCCTCCTAAAAGTTTTCAATGACATCCAAACTGGCATGGAACAAGGAGACCTAACTGGAGCTATTTTCCTTGATTTTGCAAAGGCCTTTTACACAATAGATCACGACATTCTACTGCTCAAACTAAAAAACTCAGGTATTGGGGATCGCCCGCCAACCTGGTTTCGATCATATGTATCGGATTGATCACAATATGTCTCCATTTCTGAAAGCAACTCCCTTCCTCTCCCAGTCACGTGTGGTGTTTCCAAATCCGATCTACTGCAGCTTGAGGCAGTGCTCCAAGACCAGTTCACAGAGGTAGAAAAGTGGATCTCAAAAAACAAAATCTTCCTAAACACTGAGAAAACTGTCACAATTATCTTTGGAACAGTACCTAAATTACACAAACTTCAAAATTCCATCTAGACATCAAAACAAAATCAAATTGCACAATGACCGCAGTCCACTCTTTCAAATACTTGGGTATGTTGTTAGAACTCAATCTATCTTTTGGCTTCCACATAGAAAAAAATTGCATCTAAGCTTTCACCAAAACTAGGTGCCCTGTACAGAAACAAATCCTGCCTAATCCCTACAGTAAAGGAAACTATTGTACAACAAATGCTGATGCCAATCATTGATTATGGGGATGTAGTATATGCACCTGCACCGAAAACTCACCTTAATAAACTTAATACATTGTATAACTCATTCTGCCGCTTTGTGCTACAATGTAACTACAGGACCCACCATTGTGACATGCTAAAAGAACCAAACTGGCTGTAGCTGGAATCCAGACGCACCCTCCATCTTTCCAGCCTTGTGTTTAAGAGCTTTTCTGGGAAGCTCCCACCCTACCTGAGCAGAATGCTCACACCGACTATCTCCACCTCCTATAACCTCCGATCCAGTACCAGCACATTATTTAGTTTTCTTCAATACAAACTGGCATGGAACAAGGAGACCTAACTGGAGCTATTTTCCTTGATTTTGCAAAGGCCTTTTACACAATAGATCACGACATTCTACTGCTCAAACTAAAAAACTCAGGTATTGGTGATCGCCCGCCAACCTGGTTTCGATCATATGTATCGGATTGATCACAATATGTCTCCATTTCTGAAAGCAACTCCGTTCCTCTCCCAGTCACGTGTGGTGTTTCCAAATCCGATCTACTGCAGCTTGAGGCAGTGCTCCAAGACAAGTTCACAGAGGTAGAAAAGTGGATCTCAAAAAACAAACTCTTCCTAAACACTGAGAAAACTGTCACAATTATCTTTGGAACAGTACCTAAATTACACAAACTTCAAAATTCCATCTAGACATCAAAACAAAATCAAATTGCACAATGACCGCAGTCCACTCTTTCAAATACTTGGGTATGTTGTTAGACCTCAATCTATCTTTTGGCCTCCACATAGAAAAAATTGCATCTAAGCTTTCACCAAAACTAGGTGCCCTGTACAGAAACAAATCCTGCCTAAGCCCTACAGTAAAGGAAACTATTGTACAACAAATGCTGATGCCAATCATTGATTATGGGGATGTAGTATATGCACCTGCACCGAAAACTCACCTTAATAAACTTAATACATTGTATAACTCGTTCTGCCGCTTTGTGCTACAATGTAACTACAGGACCCACCATTGTGACATGCTAAAAGAACCAAACTGGCTGTCGCTGGAATCCAGACGCACCCTCCATCTTTCCAGCCTTGTGTTTAAGAGCTTTTCTGGGAAGCTCCCACCCTACCTGAGCAGAATGCTCACACCGACTATCTCCACCTCCTATAACCTCCGATCCAGTACCAGCACATTATTTAGTTTTCCTCAATACAAAAAGAAAGCAGCTCAATGCTCCTTTTCCTACAGAGCACCACAATTATGGAACGACCTCCCGCACACTTTCAAACCTTCCCCAAGCCTAAAATCCTTTAAGAGATCCCTCTCTACATATCTCAAAACAGAATGCACCTGTCATGGTTGATTATATATTTCCTACCTACTCTATGTTAAATTTTGTTTATATTGTGTATTAATATTGTTTTTGTATTTTATTGTACCCTATATTTTATCAATGCAATATTTTGTGGACCCAGGACATACTTGAAAATGAGAGAAATCTAAATGTATCCTTCCTGGTAAAATATTTTATAAATAAATAAATAAATAGGTCATAATTCTTTAGATTATTATGATATGACACAGAGAGCAGGTATAATAAACCAGATATAATATAGTGAACTGATTTGTTACAGCATACAAATGTTCAAATGTTATATTACAGGAAGAATAATCATATAGAAATAAATAAAGCCTTCAGTATTAGTATTGGTTTTATATATATATATATATATATATATATATATATATATATATATATATAGATATAGATATATAGATATATAGATATATACATACATACATACACACACTTTAGAGCCCTTTCCATTCAAATACCTCAAAACTAAAAAAAGTATTTTAAGCATTTTTTATATTTCATAAATGTGTTTTATTATGTATTTAATGTAGATATTTCACAATCCAATGTTCTTCATATACAGGAACATATTCTTTGTATTTTTAAATAGATATTCCTAGAAACATCTATCTATTCCTATAGCTGTATATATTTATTTACTTATACCGGGTTTCACTTGCCTGCAAAAATTTTACTTTCATCTTGTAATACAAGCGCTAACTGACGCGCACAAAATCTTTTTCTGGCAGTGTTAGCATTCAAGCAAAACCTTACCAATTGAGGGCTGGATTACACAACTTTAGCTTCTTGCAGAGAGAGTTTCATACCAGCACTAGCTTCAAGTAGAAAATCATCAGCTATCACACTTTACTTGCTACAGTTGGTAGCAAGAACAAGCTAGGACGAGGTTGTGGCTGCATTGTCACTATGAGGCCTATTTATCAAATGTCTGTTGGACCTGATTCGACAGTGCGGATCAGGTCCGACAGACATTGCTGAATGCGGAGAGCAATACGCTCTCCATATTCAGCATTGCACCAGCAGCTCTTGTGAGCTGCTGGTGCAACGCCGCCCCCTGCAGATTCGCGGACGCCAGCAGGGGGGTGTCAACCAGATCATACTCGATCGGGTTGAATTGTGGCGATCTCTGTCCGCCTCATCAGAGCAGGCGGACAGGTTATGGAGCATCGCTGCTCCATAACTTACGTTTCTAGCGAGTCTGAAGGCTCGCCAGAAACACGGGCGCTCAAGCTCCATCCGGAGCTTGATAAATGGGCCTCTATATCTCTTCTTGATATGAGTGGTTTCAAAACTTGCAAGTTAAAACTAGTGGAATGTTTGTTTTGAGAAGCTATATAAGATTGTATTGTTGTTTTAAAATAAACATTATAACATTTAATTTATACATATAACAAATTTAATTTAATAGATATATACTATAATGGAGGTAGCAATAATTACCAGAGCATTGGTAAAATATAATTATGTTTTTAAAATAATACAATATATAAATAGTAATCTTTGCAATGTACTTATTTTAAATAAATATTTGTCTGATATGTGTATAAATTATTTAATTATTTTAGGATTTTTGAAATTAGGAAAATTGTATTTATATAATTAATAGCTATTGCAAGTAAAACTGTTCTTTTTTTTATAAATATAAATACATTCATTATTTCTTGTAACTTACAGAAAAGAAAAAAGAAAACAAGGGAAGGAAAAATCAATCGTATTTAAAACTAATTCTATGGATACCTTGCTTCTGTATCTATGCCACTCTGGGCTAGATTACGAGTGGAGTACAAACAGTTACGCACAGGCAAAATGGGGTTTATTTTGGGTGTGTGGGCACGTCAGTTTTTTTTGCCCAAATAACAGTTGAACGTAAATTATATTAATCTAACCGTGTTGGTTATACAAAACTGGGGAATGGGTAATAAAGGGATTATCTATCTTTTTAAACAGTAAACATTTTGGAGTTGTGCTGTCCCTTTAGTAAAAAATGTTTAACCTGTTAAAATGACCTAAAGCCAACAACTTTTTTCATTCCATTTGGGGCAACATGGTATATCCAGCAAAACTCAAGGTGTAATTCCCCATCATATTTCAATAAGAAACAACAAGAATCTCGCTCAGAGATCCTGATAGGGGGCGCACTATATCAATGGCAACAATAACAGATAAAGATCAAATAATTAAAAAATAAAATATGCTTACATGTATACACACATATGTGTATATATCTATATCTATATATATATATATATACACAGGTTAGTGAGAGTTAAGGATACTAAGCGGTGAGGTCTGTACGGGAACATATAGGGAAGCTGCGTCGGCGCCTCTCCCGGCACAAACCCAAACTTGCAGACCAGGCTGCCTGTTCCAGGTATACTATTAAACAAAGAGGAATATCCCCTATAGAATGCTCCCAGACCAAATAAAATGTCCACTATTTCAGGCACAACACAGGCACATGAGTCGAAGTAAAGTGATTCAATCATACCTTTATTGTGGCATGTCGGACAAACACTCGGCATACAATAGCAGTGTGACTACCAGGAGACACAGGTGTGTGGAGTGTGACGTCATCCTCCACACACCTGTGCGGGTCACTTTATGCCCTGCCTGTTGGTTTAATATTTTAAATAAATTCAATTTTTTTACTTATATTGGAACCTCTACTGATCTTTTTATATACTAACCACCATCTACCTACCACTACCATTGAGATTGGAAATATTTGTGTGGTTCCTTGCTTTTTGCTTGTGGGGTTGTTCCAGCTCTAAGGAATTAAAGCACAAGTGTTCCTGCATACACGTTGGAAATTCAGCAAGCTGGGTTGCTGAGATTGCCCAGTACGTGCCTAATAGCACTGTATGAGTGTTCCTAAAAATGTGAGCACCCTGTTGTGGATACATACAAACCTTTTGCATTGTTCTACTGGTACACACAAGCGCCTCTCTTTTTCTTCCATTTTTTCCTCTATATCTGAATAAGAGAATCAATTAACATTGGTAAGATCTTAGAAACATCATCCTTAAGTAGCAGAAAATCATGTGCCATTCTTTAAAGTATTGGTGACATGTAATTCACCGAAAATCTTAAAACAAATTAATAATTCCCTACCATGATAAAGCAAACATGGGCAAGTTATAAATAATAAATACATAGGTAAAAATAGAGACAGTAATTAACAGTTACACACATTCAACATTATGCCCCTTTTTCAACTGCTCTTTGGTAATAGTTAATGGGGTTGGTTTTATCTAATATATTCCTTATATTCTGGGGTTTATGGAAGAGCATTATTGAAACATGATAAAATATTAAGTCTAATCACTATCAATGAATCACAAGAATTCAACTAATTAAAAAGAATATATTTTTAAGTTGTAAAAGTTCATCATGAGAATTCAGTTGTTCTATCGCCCTAATCTAATTAATTTGAATTATTTTCATGCTTAATTAGTTTTCATATCACATCACACAACTGTTCAATCCTCCAGTTGGAATCCAAATTACTGCGCACAACCTGCATGTGTTGAGAAAATTATATATCTATTTTTTGTGCCCTTTTGTGAAAAGTTGTTCCCATTAACAAATATTTAACATAATAATTTAAATAATTTAAATAAATAATTTTGTACCTGGATTTGCAATGCAAAATTGCTATTTATTAACATTGAAAATCTCTAAATCCGAATAATAATGTATTGAAGACTAATGATATTCCTGTAGGAAACTAATAGAAAAATGAAGCAAAATGAATATCTGCAGTCAATATTATGATCACAATTTAACTAGGTGATTACTAACTATTATGTTTGAGGCAGAGAGATTTATCTTAATATGAAAAATTAATTTCAAATCTCAAGTCAAAATTCCGAGAAGTATGTTCATCTCTGCAAAACAAAAGGTTGCTGAATCAGACTATAATGTGCTATATACTAACTAATATCACCAATGTGTTAATATTTATCTAAGATAATCAATTGCTTAAGCTCTCCAGAGACTGATTATTTTCAGAATTAGTGGCTTCACACATAATTTATCACAATATACTGAGTTTAATTACAGTCTCAAGTCTTATCTTTATCTTTCACCTTAGAGATTAGTTACATCCCCCAAAGTAATTTAATATTATTAGTAGAGATAACATTTTTGTTTTGCCTAGGTAGTTTTCTACATACATATTAAAAATTAACATTTTTCATTAGATTAGGTTATTGTCACATACCTATTTTATTGTAAACTATTTGAAAATCCGGTTAACATGCAGCTTACCAGGGGTTTTAACATTTAATATTAACATAACCAATATTTTGCATTTATAATTGTATTTAAATCCATTAGAAAACACTATTCAAACAGACTTTTTGCAAGTTTTCAGAATAATTTCTAATAAGCCTTTGCCTCTTGGCCTGTTTTGAATGGTAACATTGTAGTTGTTAACATGGTTTTATTTATTTTTTGCATACTCAGTCCAAATATTAATAATCATGATTGTTTCTTGGTTAATAAAAGACTAAACATATATCTCATATAGTAGTAACCATAAACCACATCTAATATACATATATATATATATATATATATATATATATATATATATATATATATATATATATATATCTTGTAAAGTAGAAGAAAAAGCCGGCACTTCTCTCAGGATACGATAAAAGCAATCTTTATTTCGGTCAGTTTAAAACCAGTAGGAGTGCAAAGCTAGGATGTATGCTTTACATGTTTCGGCATTTCAGCCTTAATCATAAGCATACTCCCAGGTAAAATCAGCTAAAATAAATAGAGCTTGCCCCTCACTTATTGGAAGAATGTGACCATGTGACCAATAATACCTGGATGTACCTATGGGCAGGACTTAAGGTGGACTTCAAAAGTTTATGTATACCCTGACCTTCATGTGTCAGGTCAATCTGGGTGGCAACATAATTTTGTAATACAATATTTGTTACCAATACCCTAATACTGTGATTACAGTTATACTTAATAGGCATAAAATAATGTTCTCAATTACAGACAAGTCAATCCTGATATTGAATGGGATTATGGATGTTCATAAAGTGAATGTGTGGATATGAGTACAGGGAGTGCAGAATTATTAGGCAAATGAGTATTTTGACCACATCATCCTCTTTATGCATGTTGTCTTACTCCAAGCTGTATAGGCTCGAAAGCCTACTACCAATTAAGCATATTAGGTGATGTGCATCTCTGTAATGAGAAGGGGTGTGGTCTAATGACATCAACACTCTATATCAGGTGTGCATAATTATTAGGCAACTTCCTTTCCTTTGGCAAATTGGGTCAAAAGAAGGACTTGACAGGCTCAGAAAAGTCAAAAATAGTGAGATATCTTGCAGAGGGATGCAGCACTCTTAAAATCGCAAAGCTTCTGAAGCGTGATCATCAAACAATCAAACGTTTCATTCAAAATAGTCAACAGGGTCGCAAGAAGCGTGTGGAAAAACCAAGGCGCAAAATAACTGCCCATGAACTGAGAAAAGTCAAGCGTGCAGCTGCCAAGATGCCACTTGCCACCAGTTTGGCCATATTTCAGAGCTGCAACATCACTGGAGTGCCCAAAAGCACAAGGTGTGCAATACTCAGAGACATGGCCAAGGTAAGAAAGGCTGAAAGACGACCACAACTGAACAAGACACACAAGCTGAAACGTCAAGACTGGGCCAAGAAATATCTCAAGACTGATTTTTCTAAGGTTTTATGGACTGATGAAATGAGAGTGAGTCTTGATGGGCCAGATGGATGGGCCCATGGCTGGATTGGTAAAGGGCAGAGAGCTCCAGTCCGACTCAGACGCCAGCAAGGTGGAGGTGGAGTACTGGTTTGGGCTGGTATCATCAAAGATGAGCTTGTGGGGCCTTTTCGGGTTGAGGATGGAGTCAAGCTCAACTCCCAGTCCTACTGCCAGTTTCTGGAAGACACCTTCTTCAAGCAGTGGTACAGGAAGAAGTCTGCATCCTTCAAGAAAAACATGATTTTCATGCAGGACAATGCTCCATCACACGCGTCCAAGTACTCCACAGCGTGGCTGGCAAGAAAGGGTATAAAAGAAGAAAATCTAATGACATGGCCTCCTTGTTCACCTGATCTGAACCCCATTGAGAACCTGTGGTCCATCATCAAATGTGAGATTTACAAGGAGGGAAAACAGTACACCTCTCTGAACAGTGTCTGGGAGGCTGTGGTTGCTGCTGCATGCAATGTTGATGGTGAACAGATCAAAACACTGACAGAATACATGGATGGCAGGCTTTTGAGTGTCCTTGCAAAGAAAGGTGGCTATATTGGTCACTGATTTGTTTTTCTTTTGTTTTTGAATGTCAGAAATGTATATTTGTGAATGTTGAGATGTTATATTGGTTTCACTGGTAAAAATAAATAATTGAAATGGGTATATATTTGTTTTTTGTTAAGTTGCCTAATAATTATGCACAGTAATAGTCACCTGCACACACAGATATCCCCCTAAAATAGCTATAACTAAAAACAAACTAAAAACTACTTCCAACACTATTCAGCTTTGATATTAATGAGTTTTTTGGGTTCATTGAGAACATGGTTGTTGTTCAATAATAAAATGAATCCTCAAAAATACAACTTGCCTAATAATTCTGCACTCCCTGTATAAATATATAATATATATAACTATATTCATGACAAGTGAACTGAGGGAAAAAAAATCTCTCAATCAGAGGGGTGTCAGTAACACTAAGTTGTAATAATGATAGTCTCATAATGCTATTCCCAAAAATTAATTAAATCAAATATTGAATTGTAACCTTTGGGTATCCTGGTATCTAGATTAAAAATTCAGAATGCCTCACGTTCTAAAAGGAGTTTACCAATGCTGCCCCCTTGTTTGGGCAATTTAACAGCCTCAATTACCATCCATTTCAGTGTTTTATTATCACTGTTGTGTTCCTTAATAAAATGGTTCGCTAGTTCAGAACATCCGTCTTTTCTTTTGATATCAGAGAGGCGTTGCCTAATTCTCTCTCTAACCTCACGAATTGTACACCCTATGTATTGTTTTTGATTGCATGTGCACCAGATCATGTATACAGCATGTTTTGATCTGCAGTTAACACATGTGTCCAATTCATAGTTTTTTCCATTAGTGTGTGATTTGAAAGTATTTGACAAATTTCCAAAGCTGCAAGGGATGCACTGGCTATAGCTACATCTGTGCATCCCTTTTACTTGGAGCCAAGAGCTATTCGGTTTTTCACTTTTTAGCTCACTAGGTGACAATATATTGCCCAAGGTTACACCTTTTCGGTAAGAAAAATTGCAACCTTTTTGCACCACCTGTTGTAGCCTATCGTCTGCTGAAAGCATGGGCAAATGTTTTTTAATCACTTTGCAGATTTTATGGTACTCTGAAGAATATTGAGTCACAAAGCTAACTTTGTCAGTTGAAAAATGAGATGTTTTCTCTTTTGATTTTTCACTGAGAAGGGAATTGCGATCTATTTCTGCTTTAGCTTTGTAAATCAATTTCTTGTTGTATCCCCTTTCAAGGAATCTCTTAGTAAGATCATGACTTTGAGATTCAAAGTCTGCTGAACTACTGCAATTTCATTTTGCTCTGAGTAGCTGTCCCTTAATTATAGAGTAGGGAACATGTTTAGGATGATTACTAGAACCATGTAACAAGGTGTTACCTGAAATGGGTTTCCTGTACATGGTGGTTTCCACTTTACTTGTGCCATGATTGAATGATAGAGTGATATCCAGAAAATTAATTCTGTGTTTGTTATACTCATGTGTGAACCGAAGACCACATGGATTATCATTGAGATAATCCATGAAGTCCCCTATCAGACAATCATCACCTGACCAGACTAGTAGCAAATTGTCTATATAGCGATGATATGAACGAATATTAGATCTAAAAATATTACGTTCTCCATATAGAAACAATGATTCCCACCAGCCCATGGTTAAGTTTGCGAACGAGGTGGCAAATTTTGCCCCCATTGCAGTCCCATGGACCTAGAGATAGTAGGAATCTTGGAATGTAAAATAATTATGAGTCAGAAGGAACTCAGTAGCCTCAGCTAGGTAATCAACAAAAGTTGGAGTATAATCAGTGTGAGTCTGTAAAAAATATTTGATTGCTCTTAAACCCACACAATGTGGGATGGAGGAATATAAAGAAACCATGTCTACTGTGAGCCAGCAGTCGTGAGAATCACACTGAAAATTTCCAAACTTCTGGAGTACCTGTTTGGTATCTCTTAAATAACTCGGAAGAGCCAACACAAAAGGCTGCAAAATGCGGTCCAGCCACACACAAAGAGAACCTATGCCGGACACTATGGGCCGACCTTTTACATCTTCCACGGACTTATGTACTTTTGGAAGTACATGGAAGATGGGAACAATAGGTTGTTGAACAAAGAGAAATTTAAAGGTATCCTGGTCCAAGTGACCAGCCATCAGGCCTTTGTCAATAAGTGTCTTAAGCTGAGTTTTAAAGGCGGCAGTGGGGTTATGGCTGAGTAAGGTATAATCATCTTTATTCTCTAATTGTCTCATGATTTCTTTAATATAAGATGATTTTTACCATACAACCACACTGCCGCCCTTATCGGCTGTTTTGATTACCAAATCGGGGTTGTTTTTTAAAGACTCAATGGCCTCTCTTTCTCTGACAGATAAATTATTAGTGCATTTTTCTGGATTGAGTGACAAATTCACCAGATCTCTTTCGACTCTTTTCTGAAAGTTTACCAGAATTTCACCTCTTGTGTAGATTGGGTAAAATAATGATTTAGGTTTAAACCCTATATGTGAATTATTCACTCCTTCCAGAATGTTCCAGAATGTTGCTTTCATGACCCAAAGCTGTCAAGCTTTGAACATCTGATAACTCAGAAAAAGTGAAATCAACCATCCCAAGGTTATCTCCTAGTGGGACATCCCTATCAGGCTAAATTACAACTTCACTATCTGGGGATGAAATGAAGTGTTTTCTTAAAGTAAGTTGTCTAATCAGTTTATTGACGTCAACTAACGTTTGGAATAAATTGAATTTAGAGGTAGGTACAAAACCCAAACCCAGTGTAATTTTGCCTGATAGAGATGTCCCAGTAACACACATAAACCCAAGTCTATACTTAAAAATCCCCCCCAAAAAATAGTTGGATTTACTGTCCCCTCTATAGGTGAACAACTAGCCTCTAAACCAATGACAAACCATACTAAAAACAAATATTCTACTACAAACACACTGATTGATTCTCCTGTATCTGAGTTCTCTGAAATTGAACAGGTTTTTCAGAACCCTCCAATGAATCCCGTAAGAGGACGAGGAGGGGGAGCACAAAGAGGAGGCACAACACAAAACCAAACCAGATATCAGCTGAGGAGGGGTTGGGGACAAAACAAATATGTGACATAATGAATGTTGATACAATTCACACTAATGTAATTAATCTCAGTGACCACATCCTCAGTGATGATTAAAATAAAGTTATGGAACTGGGTTTGGGTTTTGTACCTACCTCTAAATTCAATTTATTCCAAACGTTAGTTGACGTCAATAAACTGATTTGCCCATGCTTTCAGCAGACGATAGGCTACAACAGGTGGTGCAAAAAGGTTGCAATTTTTTTTACCGAAAAGGTGTAACCTTGGGCAATATATTGTCACCTAGTGAGCTAAAAAGTGAAAAACTGAATAGCTCTTGGCTCCAAGTAAAAGGGATGCACAGATGTGGCTATAGACAGTGCATCCCTTGCAGCTTTGGAAATTTGTCAAATACTTTCAAATCACACACTAATGGAAAAACCTATGAATTGGACACATGTGTTAACTGCAGATCAAAACATGCTGTATACATGATCTGGTGCACATGCAATCAAAAACAATACATAGGGTGTACAATTCGTGAGGTTAGAGAGAGAATTAGGCAACACCTCTCTGATATCAAAAGGAAAGACGGATGTTCTGAACTAGCGAACCATTTCATTAAGGAACACAACAGTGATAATAAAACACTGAAATGGATGGTAATTGAGGCTGTTAAATTGGCCAAACGAGGGGGCAGCATTGGTAAACTCCTTTTAAAACGTGAGGCATTCTGGATTTTTAATCTAGATACCAGGATACGCAAAAGGTTACAATTCAATATTTGATTTAATTAATTTTTGGGAATAGCATTATGAGACTATCATTATTACAACTTAGTGTTACTGACACCCCTCTGATTGAGAGATTTTTTTGCCCTCAGTTCACTTGTCATGATTATAGTTATACATATTATATATTTATACTTATATCCACACATTCACTTTATGAACATCCATAATCCCATTCAATATCAGGATTGACTTGTCTGTAATTGAGAAAATTATTTTATGCCCATTAAGTATAACTGTAATCACAGTATTAGGGTATTGGTAACAAATATTGTATTACAAAATTATGTTGCCACCCAGATTGACCTGACACATGAAGGTCAGGGTATACATAAACTTTTGAAGTCCACCTTAAGTCCTGCCCATAGGTACATCCAGGTATTATTGGTCACATGGTCACATTCTTCCAATAAGTGAGGGGCAAGCTCTATTTATTTTAGCTGATTTTACCTGGGAGTATGCTTATGATTAAGGCTGAAATGCCGAAACATGTAAAGCATACATCCTCCTACTGGTTTTAAATTGACCGAAATAAAGATTGCTTTTATTGTATCCTGAGAGAAGTGCCGGCTTTTTCTTCTACTTTACAAGTTACCTACTTTCCCTGACCGGCTTGGGCACCTCTCAGCTACGCTGTGGATTATTTCGTCCAAGTGACGTCCTGTTTGGGAGATCTGCTACCTGACTGCCATTGGAGGATTGTAATATGTGATACCCGGAAGTGCTTTGGAGTCCGGGCTCAGACACAGCAGGATCGCATACCGAAGACTACGCCGGCCGTTTCATGCATGTCCCTGTCAGACAGATTTTCATCCTTACCTGGGGTGGTGAGTAAATCGTCCTTTGGTTTGTTGTTGTGATATTTCTGCTATTATACAGGCTGCACCAATTTTTACTTAACACGGCTCAGTTCATGGAACATTATTGCTTCAGCGTTTTTCAGTGTGTATGCGCCCCGCATCTGTTGTTCATTCTTACATCTCTCCTGCAATAGCTGTGGATAGGAGCTGGCTGTGAATCATTTTCTTTCTATTGTATATATATATATATATATATATATATATATATATATATATATATATATAAAACTGCAAGGACGTATTTGGTTGTTTAACAAATGTTAATTATAAAATTAGTCAAAATGATATCACACCATTAAAATGACATGAAAGTCAAAATTAAACTTTCACGGTTCAGTTAGAGCATGCAATTTTTCAGCAGTCTGGCAGTCTGACGTAAGAATCTGGGTGTAGCAGATGCTACCTACTGGAATGCATAATGTCTAATGTAAAGTTTGTTAGAGGAGGGATGAAGGTCTAATCTTAGTTAGTTCCAATAAAGGGTAATCTTAACACTACAGGATACAAAGACATTTTACAAAATTACGTGTTTCAAACTCTGTGGTAGCAGTTTGGGAAAGACTCTTTCCTGTGCCAGCCTAACTTTGCCCTTGTGCACAAAGAAAGGCCCATGAAGACATGCGTTGAAAAGTTTGTTTGGCCTGCAAATCCCTGACCTCAACACCACTGAACACTTTTGGGATGAGCAAGATAGCAGATTGTGAGGCAGATCTTCTCCAACATCAGTGCATGCCCTCACAAAAGCTCTTTGGCTGAATTAGCACAAATTACCACAGATAAACTCCAAATCTTGCAGAAAGCCTTCCTAGAAGAGTGGTGGTTGTTATAGCTGCAAAGGTGGGCTAACTCCATATTAATGCCAATGGTTTTGGAATGGGATGTCAAACAAGCTCATATAAGTGGGATGATCAGGTGTCCACATACTTTTGGCCATAAAGTATATGTTTTCTGAACAACTTTCTTAGTCTCAGCACCTGAGGGGTTATAAAATATCCTTCAATGTCCCTGGAGTGTAAGTCTGTGCTAGTTCTCAGATAAACTTGCAAAGTGTCCCAAAATCCGGGCCAATAACCACAAGAAATAAACAATATGAGCAATATACACTATGGTCTTACTGGGTGCAGGTATGGTGGGGATCAGTGCATCTTTTTTCCATTACCACCGAGGTCAGTCCACAGGTGAATCTCTTCTGATGCAGTTGACTTCCTCAGGGCATTCAGCAAAATAGCATGAATACTATGATTTCTATGATTATGGCTAATGCACCTTCCTCCACTTCTAACTATGTCATGATTTAAATGTTTTTACCAAACTGTTTTCATCTTGGTGCTCCATTTGCTTTTTGATGCTATATGTTTTCTGAAGTTAGATAAGTGGTGAATGGGGCCATCCATTTGAGGTCTGATGTGAAAAATACCTCACATTAGGGATACAGCTGGGTTATGCATATGATAGATAGAGATATGATATATTTTATCTGTTGTCTGGTCTGATGCACTGGGGCTTTGATGAAATACACAAAAAGATTGATGGATGGCACATAAAAGCAGTATATCAGGTTGTAGATCTTATATGTTAGATTTGGGGCTCATGAAAGCTGTCAAAAATAGTAAATAAGTCTGTTCTGAGTTAGTGCATTGGGATCTCATTATATCTAAAACGTGTGCCCATTTTATTTTGTCTTATTATTAATGTTTCAATTAAAACAGTAATTTGTACTAAAAACTATTATTTTGAAATTCAACATTTTTGTAACTTATATAAAGGGCCTCACAAAAAAAAAAGACTTGTTATCTTTGTTGTTAATTAAGCTCCAGATTTCTGAATCCAAATCCAAATGTACAAAATTAAAGGGCCATAATAGAAGAAAAATACATGCTCTAATCTGGTAGAGCATATGATTTTTTATGATTATCAGCCCTGAAAAGGGGTTAACACATAGTAGAAGTTCTACTCAGGACCAGCAGGGCACCATGGGTAACAAGAAACTCTTCTACTGTGTGTTTAACCCCTTTGTGGGGGTTATATACATAAAAGATTGATAAAAGGTTGATAGTCGTAAAATTACATGCTCTAATGGATTAGAGCATGTCATTTCTTGACTATTATGGCCCTTTAAGGATAAACAAAGTTTTGTGGATATAGAAATTACATTAAATGTTAAAGGACCTGTATGTTAATTGAACCCTTTTAATAAGTATATGGAAATGTTCAATCCAATCTGAAAACAAAAAGTGTTCTGTAATAAGCAGTGAAAATGGCTGATTGTGCTTATGTCTACATACTAAAATGGCTGTTCTGCATCATTAACATGGTAATTGTTATCAAGCCCATAATACTTTGATAACCTTGTTATGTCTATATTTTTACAAGCAGTTTTACAATTACAAGTGCTGCTTTCCCTCGAGCATAAAATTTGCTAGAATTAAAGGGACAGTCTACACCAGAATTTGTATTGGTTAAAAAGATAGATAATCCCTTTATTAGACATTCCCTAGTTTTGCACAACCAACAGCGTTATATAAATACACTTTTTACCTCTGTGATTACCTTGTATCTAAGCCTCTGCAAACTGCCCCCTTATTTCAGTTCTTTTGACAGACATCCATTTTAGCCAATCAGAGATGGCTCATCTGAACTCTTTTCGTGAGTTTTATATGACACACATGAACTAAAACCCTCCAGTGGTGAAAAACTGTCACAATGCCCTGAGAGAAGAGGCGGCCTTCAAGGGCTTAGAAATTAGCATATGAACCTCCTAGGTTTAGCTTTCAACTAAGAATACCAAGAGAACAAAAACAAAATTGGTAATAAAAGTACATTGGAAAATTGTTTACAATGACATTCTCTATCTGAATCATGAAAGTTTATTTTGAACTAGACTGTCCCTTTAATCTTTTGCGTGCGTTGGGTAATACGCGTATTACAAGTTGAAAGGAAAAAGTTTGTGAGTGGGTCACACCCAATGCACGCTATCCAAAGGACTTCACAATATTACGACCGTGTTAACGTATTCTCCCCATAGAAGTCAAAGGAGGGCATAGAAGAAAAATTCCTATCGCTTATCCAACAGAAGTTATTAATATTTCTGAAGCGTGCAAAAAAAAACGATATCGCTTGTGTGCAACAGTTAGCTCAACACTTGTAATCTAGCCTATTATGTTTTATATACTAATTTTTGTGTTGATCCAATGCATTTTTCTTAGCTCTGATAATTCACATCTCAGGTGCTAAATACAGATTTAGAATATTAAATAACATGATCATACACCCAAATCAATTCATCACAGTTAAATCTAGGATAGGACTCCTATATTTGTAAAGGAGTTTCATGCAGTATTTGAACCATATCTTTGCATTAGTTTTCTATCCTCATCTGTTTCTTACCATTTCTTACCATTAGGAAGTCTTCAGTATTTTTACACTTTTTTACGTGCTTTTGTTTTATTGGTGCCTTTTTTAATGACACTCCTTTCCAGTGACATTCTCATACTCCTCTCTTGCTCACAAACTCTTTCTACTTACTTTTTTTTTTTCTCAAGCTGTGATCAAATTTAATTGTCTCTTCACTCCATTTCTCTTATAGATGTCTATAAGTAAAGCTTGTGGGCTGAAAAGTGTAAGACGAGACAAGTGCTCGCTGTAAAGATTAAAATGTTTTCCAGTTTTTTATCCACTTAATAAATGTATGATTTAAAGGGACACTGAACCAAAAAATTTTCTTCCGTGATTCAGATAGAGCATGTAATTTTAAGCAACTTTCTAATTTACTCCTATTATAATTTTTTCTTCGTTCTCTTGCTTTCTTTATTTGAAAAAGAAGGCATCTAAGCTATTTTTTTTATTCAGAACCATGGAAAGCACTTGTTTACAAACCCAGGTTGTTCACCAAAAATGGGCCGTCATCTAAACTTACATTCTTGCATTTCAAAAAAAGATACCAAGAGAATGAAGACAATTTGATAATATGAGTAAACTAGAAAGTTGCTTAAAATTGCATGCTCTATCTGAATCCCAATAGAAACAATTTGGGTTCAGTGTCCCTTTAAGCGCTTCTTTATGACTCGCTCACTTTCTAATTCTAATTTCATATCTCTCTTAAACCCTGGCACAAATGCATCACAGCAAAAGTGACTTAGCTCAACATATACATAGGTTAGGTAAAGTATATTAATGTGGCACCATCAAGTTGCCCAATCACTCTTCTATAATCTGAAGTTGGCACTTTAGAATGAACTCCACAGCACATTGAATATGCTTCTACTTCAAAGTCATACTAATTAACACCTACTGACCCTCCACAATCTTCTATGTGAATATGAAGGGGTCATTAACCTGTTCTATATTAGTTCTTCTCTTTACCAACACAAAAACATTTTTTTATTTGATTTGTTAGCTGTTTATTTTTTTAATTAATGAACTAGACCTTTTCTTGAATAACAAATTTACAATTTTTATTTAATTTCTAAATAATATTATAGCAAAAAATATTTTCACGTAAAAAAAAAGGAAAAAGATGATAAAAAAAAAGTTAATCCAACATGTTCAGAGGACAGCAGGTAAAATATAAGTTTAAGACTTCAACTCCTCCTACTACTTAGGAAGGCTAAAAGTTGGTTGTTATTTAGCACTGAAGAAGTTAGCAATGTGTTAGAAGAACTGAGGAGGTTAAAAGTTTCATTACTTATTAGTGGCAGCTGTGATTTTATAATGTGTAATGTGTGCAGTTGCTGACCATAATGGAGGTTAATGATGCTGTTAAAAATCCATTAGGCTTGCTATTTTCAGTCATGTTAAAAGTAAAAAAAAATAATAATAATAATCAAGTACTTACATATTTATCAAATGCAAGTGTTGTGCTAGTGAATACTGTCATTTTTAAAATGAAACAAACTTTTATATATAATGTATGTTACCACGCATTTGTGTAAATACATTTAAAAAATAACTCTATCTATCTGTCTGTCAGTCGGTCTAATTTATCTATCATCTTTCTATCTATCCATCAATCTATCTTTCAGTGTGTCTCTCTGTCCGTCCATCCATCCATCTATCTATCTAGCTATTTAACTATATCTATATCTATCTATCTATCTATCTATCTATATATCTATATCTATCTATCTATCTATCTATCTATCTGTCTGTATGTCTGTCTATCTGCCTGTCTATATGTCTGTCTAATTTATCTATCATCTTCCTGTCTAATCTATCTATCTATCTATCTATCTATCTATCTATCTATCTATCTATCTGTCTGTCTGTCCGTCTGTCTGTGTGTCTGTCTTTCTGTCTTTCTAATATATCTCCCTATCTCTGTCAAAATAGATATAAAAAATAACTCTGTTATCTACTATGTGATCACTGTGACAGCCAGTCAGTGTGATCACTTCAGAAATGACATGCCAGTGTTTGTTAATTTTTGGTCAGGGGGACAACATTTTTTAAAACAAAGAATAAGGAAAACAACATACACACACCAAGCACACATATACGAAGAATTGTAGCATGAGCAAAAAAATTATACTAAATAGGAGATAGGAAAAGGGACCACGCTAGCTAAGACTACGCTTGCCATAATAGAAAGGGTCTTTATTATTTATTTTTACATACATTAGATAGACTATTCTTTGTCTAAAAGAAACTAGGGTGTCACAAATAGTGCATGCAATTTCAATCATTTCCATTAATCAATCTGAAAATAGATATCATATACTCTAACCTAAAAAGCAGAAGTGAAACAGATGACCATAGCAGGAATAAAAGTGGTTAACAAAAGCTAGTTTAAAAATCATAAATATTTGTAGGTTGTTCTTTGCAAAAGGTCAATGAGTGCTTTTTTATTCTAAGAAATATCTTAGAACAGCAAATGCAAAATTACAGTACAAAGGTATGAGGGTATATAAGGACTGTCTATTGTTTACTACAGTTTCTAAAATGATTTTATCAAATAGCTAGACAATACAATTGGTAATATTTCCTTTTGTCCTGAATATTTGTCAGAAAAAAATAAAGTGAGCATTGAAGTTAACAATGTACTGTTTTCCTAAAACTAAGTTCTTTGTTACCATTATTTTTGTGTTTTCCATAAATTTAATTAAAATTATTTTTACCTTCTTGATTTTCTATGGAAGTAGCATGTTATACAGCCCTCAGCACTTACAAGCCCTCATAGACAGCTGCACAGCTTCTAGTGACTAAGGCTTTAAGCCTGGGTGTAAAGCCCATAGTGAAAATGTTATCTATAATCTATCTATCTGTATATCAATCTATCATCTTATCTATCATCTATCTATCTATCTATCTATCTATCTATCTATCAACTAATCAATCAATCAATAAATCTTATCAATCATCGTATCTATCTATCTATCTATCTATCTATATATCTATCATCATATCTATCTATCTATCTATCTATCTAAGTATAATTTGTTTTACCTGTATAGCATTAGTAACATTCCATCCTGCTTCCCAGCTTGTTAACTGAGTTCTAGGAGGGACATTTAAGATATATTCTTCCAAGTTGTCATTAGGATCTCTGTCATGCTCTTCTGCATTTATGCCCATACTAAGTTCATCTCTTCTGGCAAAATTCACAACTTCCTCATTACTTGAATATTTCCTCCATCTCATAAGGTGACAAATAGGGGAACGGAACCCATAGTGACTTGATAGCGCGGCAAACTTTTGCTTAAGAAAATACATTTTGTCTCCAAAAAAGGATGTTTCTAAATGGCTAGTGCAATAGTTTGACACAGCACAGTCTTTTGTTTTCTGCTGTGGAAGTTTAGAATGTGGTAGTTATCTACTATGGTAAGTTAATGTGACGTAAGTTCAGATGTCTGTCAAATTTAAATTTAAATTTTAAATTCCAGTTCTTAGGTCAGCACACATCATTTACACAGGAGCAATCGCAAGTGGTCTGACAGGCTTCAATCTTAGGAAAGTGATGCTGTATGCACTCATCTATTGTATTTTAAGTTACAATGCTAAATATTTTCTCAAAGTGAAAGATAAACATTTTTCAATTGACTGTAAATTAAAAAAGTAGAAGGCAAAACTAAAATAAAAAATATCTATATATTTGTGATAAATTTAATGAGATTTAATGTCTATAACATGAGTTTAAGAAATAAATGAATTGCTGCTGAATGCTAAATCTTCCTCCAGTTTATATATGGAATTCAAGTTTAATCTATTTACTAAGAATTGCAAAGATTTTTTTTTCCGTTTCAATATTTTTTTATTGAGGTTATCAGAAACAATAACAGCAAAAACTGAAATAACATTGATGTACAAATATGATATTACAATTACATCCAATGCAATGTAAGTAGAACTACCACACATATGAGTATTCCTTTTTTGTTACATACTAATAATTACTGAACAAGAGAGCAGTAGTCATAGCAATAAGTAGGTATACTGAACATGAGGAATTAGATCTTCATTTTAATTATTGGTGAGTCCCTCTAACTACTCGCAGGGTCACTCATCATGGACCCAGTTAGAGAGAAATTACAGATATAGGAACTAAAATGATGAATGCGGTCACTTTTGGGCCTTGAGAATAAGTATATTAGATCAGAGCTAGCTTTACAGTATACATATACATAGCAAGTGGTAGTATATGATAAGGGTAATATAACACAAATGATTAGAAATGAAACCTCATTTTTATATACTAGTTGAAATAGCATTTGGGTGGTTAGTGGACTGACCATTTATGGTCCATCTAGTAATTTATGATAACTCTGTCATGGTAACCACAAGTAACTGATGTGAATAGGGTATATCAGCGGATAAGCACAAGAGTGTAGTATAGCTAATAAATTACATTGATATTTGGCAATTAGAGTGACCACTCTTGGGCCTTAGCATATGAGTAAATAAAAATTAGCAACTGACATTAATGAAGTGAGCAGTATAGCTAGAATTTCTATGTGTTTTCTACAGACTAATATATTAATAAGTAGGGTATGTGAGCTCAGATGAGTTTTACCTAGAATATGGAAAGCTTTTAAACACAATACTCTTGATAGCACATAACAGAGTAATAGTGGGATAATTCATAATCCTTATATTAAGTACCTGCAGGCCTACATGGTGAATATAAGGAGGGTTTGATCCAGGGGGATTAAGCCAATAAAGGGAGGTTACTGAAGTTTTAGAGTCTAATCTATTTTCACTTGGGAAGAAAAGAAGAGGGTATGTAATATATATATCAAAAGTCAATTGGCGTGCAACAATCCTTTAAATACCCTAAGGATAGTGTGAAGCTGAATATAGAGGCATATAACAACTAGCATTAACTTTTCCCCCCTATACATCACACCTAAAACAAAGCTTAAAGGGATATGAAACCCAAATATTTTATTTCATGGTTCAGATAGAGCATGCAATTTTAAGCAAATTCCAATTTACTCCTATTTTTAATTTTTCTTTGTTCTTTTAGTATGCTTTGTTGAATGAACAGAAATGCACAACTGGTTTCTAACTGAACAAATGGGTGAGCCAATGACAATCAGTATATATATCCAGCCACCAATAAGCAGCTAGAACCTAGGTTCCTTGCTGCTCCTGAGCTTTCCTAGATAAACCTTTCAGCAAAGTATAACAAGAAAATGAAGCAAATTAAATAATAGAAATAAAGTGGAAAGTTGTTTAAAATTGTATTCTCTATCTGAATCATGAAAGAAAATGTTGGGTTTCATGTCCTTTTAAGGAGCAGGAACAGAGTGCAACATGAAATGTGATGACGTTAAATTTAGTAGTACACTCAAGAAATGCAAAGATTTAGCATACATTTAAATATTTATCTTTTCTGCACACAACATTATAAATGAAAACACAGTGATTTTGTTCAATTATTAAAGTTTTAGAAAAAAATATTTAGAAAACATAGCTTAATATAGAATTATCAGAAGGTAAAATTTAATATAGCAGCCATATGCACCTTCTTACAAAGTCATCCTACAGGGAGTGCAGAATTATTAGGCAAGTTGTATTTTTGAGGATTAATTTTATTATTGAACAACAACCATGTTCTCAATGAACCCAAAAAACTCATTAATATCAAAGCTGAATAGTTTTGGAAGTAGTTTTTAGTTTGTTTTTAGTTATAGCTATTTTAGGGGGATATCTGTGTGTGCAGGTGACTATTACTGTGCATAATTATTAGGCAACTTAACAAAAAACAAATATATACCCATTTCAATTATTTATTTTTACCAGTGAAACCAATATTAGATCTCAACATTCACAAATATACATTTCTGACATTCAAAAACAAAACAAAAACAAATCAGTGACCAATATAGCCACCTTTCTTTGCAAGGACACTCAAAAGCCTGCCATCCATGTATTCTGTCAGTGTTTTGATCTGTTCACCATCAACATTGCATGCAGCAGCAACCACAGCCTCCCAGACACTGTTCAGAGAGGTGTACTGTTTTCCCTCCTTGTAAATCTCACATTTGATGATGGACCACAGGTTCTCAATGGGGTTCAGATCAGGTGAACAAGGAGGCCATGTCATTAGATTTTCTTCTTTTATACCCTTTCTTGCCAGCCACGCTGTGGAGTACTTGGACGCGTGTGATGGAGCATTGTCCTGCATGAAAATCATGTTTTTCTTGAAGGATGCAGACTTCTTCCTGTACCACTGCTTGAAGAAGGTGTCTTCCAGAAACTGGCAGTAGGACTGGGAGTTGAGCTTGACTCCATCCTCAACCCGAAAAGGCCCCACAAGCTCATCTTTGATGATACCAGCCCAAACCAGTACTCCACCTCCACCTTGCTGGCGTCTGAGTCGGACTGGAGCTCTCTGCCCTTTACCAATCCAGCCACGGGCCCATCCATCTGGCCCATCAAGACTCACTCTCATTTCATCAGTCCATAAAACCTTAGAAAAATCAGTCTTGAGATATTTCTTGGCCCAGTCTTGACGTTTCAGCTTGTGTGTCTTGTTCAGTGGTGGTCGTCTTTCAGCCTTTCTTACCTTGGCCATGTCTCTGAGTATTGCACACCTTGTGCTTTTGGGCACTCCAGTGATGTTGCAGCTCTGAAATATGGCCAAACTGGTGGCAAGTGGCATCTTGGCAGCTGCACGCTTGACTTTTCTCAGTTCATGGGCAGTTATTTTGTGCCTTGGTTTTTCCACACGCTTCTTGCGATCCTGTTGACTATTTTGAATGAAACGCTTGATTGTTCGATGATCACGCTTCCGAAGCTTTGCAATTTTAGAGTGCTGCATCCCTCTGCAAGATATCTCACTATTTTTGACTTTTCTGAGCCTGTCAAGTCCTTCTTTTGACCCATTTTGCCAAAGGAAAGGAAGTTGCCTAATAATTATGCACACCTGATATAGGGTGTTGATGTCATTAGACCACACCCCTTCTCATTACAGAGATGCACATCACCTAATATGCTTAATTGGTAGTAGGCTTTCAAGCCTATACAGCTTGGAGTAAGACAACATGCATAAAGAGGATGATGTGGTCAAAATACTCATTTGCCTAATAATTCTGCACTCCCTGTATATAGAAATTCACAAAATATAACTGATTTTTACATTTTCCCTGTTCTCACATTTTTTTTAATTCTTAAAGGTTTTTATTGGTCCAGACAAAAATGGATCTATAAGCCCTTACATCAACAACACAACAAAATTAGTCTAGCGGTTACTACCAGGCTATGATTATTACTATGATCATTTGATAGATATAAGGGCATGAAACTCTTTATTTGAATTGTGGGATCTCACTCTTTTAAATAAAGAGTCTTATAATATGTTTTTATTGTGAGGGGTAATAAATGCCTCTTAAAAATTACAATAAGCCTCAAAACAGTATTACTGTTGTAAGGTATTTTTCATTGCTATGACAATCATTTGGCACCATGACAACCACAGGAACACTAATTTGAAAGAACAAGAATGATGCTTTCAAATAAGATGTCTCAAGTTTGTCTATGAATTGTAGGGGGAAATTTAGAGGGTGCCCCTTCCCCTTGATGTAGATCCATTTGTAGAAATATTTTTAGATTGTAATCACTGTAAAATAACACTTACGATACCAAATGAGTTTTGGAAATCATCTGCTAAAATCAGCCAAGATTAAGATCAAGCTCTTAGATACACTGTGGCCTATTTATCAAGCTCCGTATGGAGCTTGATGCCCCGTGTCTCGCCAGAAACACAATTTATGTAGCAGCGGTCTAAAGACTGCTGCTCTATAACCTGTCCATCTGCTCTGAGGCAGCGGACAGACATCGCCGGAAATCAACCCGATCCCAAACGATCGGACTGATTGACACCCCCTGCTAGCGGCCAATCTGCAGGGGGAGGTATTGAATCTGCAGGGGGCGGTATTGCACCAGCAGTTCACCAGGACTGCTGGTGCAATGATAAATGCTGACAGCGTATGCATTTATCGATGTGCAGCGGACATGATCCGCAATATCGGATCATGTCCGCTTGCACATTAGTAAATAGGCCCCTATATGCAAAAGTAATTTGTAGCATTGAGATTTTGCTAATGGAAATTGAATAGGTTAGCATGTATAACTAATCCACACAAAGTAACTAGTGTGCTCACTGTCTTCTCTTGCTCCAGCATTCTTCTCACAGCACATGCCCAATTTGCTAAGTTAAAACTAAACGTCCACTTGCACAATAAAGCAGTACTAGTCTATTTCAAAGAAACACCCAGTCCCCTTCTTGGAAAATCCAGAAAACTTTATTCACAGCACACTAAAACCTAAAAACACTATACAGTTAAATGAACATGAAGAACATACATTTTTTGAGTGTTCACTGATGTCTGCTCTGTGATCACAAATTTTAGCCATTAAACACACCTGTATACCATGTTATTAAAATTAACACAAATATTAACCTTTTATGTGTCAGACATGAGACAACATGGGCAGATAATAAATAATCCTGATTGATGTATCATATAACAAACAGCAGTGACATTTATTTTATTTGAACAACAATTAAGTTAACATCTGTCCGACTATTTAAACCATAAGGATGTTTAGTACCTAAATTAAACATATAAAAACAACTTCTTGTCTTTGGATCAGTAAATATTATCTATTTCCTTCTCTTAATGTTTTAGTATGCAATTAATTAATTGTATTTGTCATTGTAATTATGAAAGTGTCTAGAAATAAGGATCTTAATTTCTTAACCTGTATACTGTATCTGGTGCTCTCTGCAGGTTGAGAGGTAAACTACATTAGCAGTGTTACATAAATAAGTAATTAATTGTGAATGCCTGGTTAATACAAAGGTATTATCCTATTTAATGTGTTTAAAACTATCTTTGCATTCTTGTACTCATTCTTGTACCCATGTTGTAGTATGTTAAGTTGGTAGCATTGGCAGTGCAACCAGATTCCTCATACTTTTTCCAAACTTACACCCTTTAACATTTGTGCCAAGGTCTTATCACTAAGAACTTGGTAAGACTGATTTTAAAATGCTATAATGTTATAATAAAAATCAACTCTAATGTAAAAATAAAAATAGACATGTTGAGAAAGATATTCCTATGTTAAAAAAGGAATGTCATATTTTAGAGCATTTTTAATTAATTAAATAATTAATTAATTAAATTACTTCTTAATAACATATTTCAAATGTTATAGTATGCCTTTTCTTCATGTATTGGTATTATTTATGATTGAAGAGAATTGCTTCTCTTTACCTATGTTGTGTCTATACATTAAATTAACTACTTCTTCTGTTTGAATATTTTTTTTATTACAAAGAAAAACTAAAGCAATACAATTCATTAAATTGCAGGCACTACATGTAGTGCTCATGGGGCAGGCTGGAGTCATAAGAGTATTCCAGCTAGACTAGTCTTGTCAGCATGTGTAGGAACCGAATTGTAACCTCTTTTAGTTCAGTGGAAACGGGAACATGGATATAAGCCATTTTGGATGTATCCAGTTCTGTTCAGTGAAAGTGTAAAGGCACCATTCAATACAGGTAAAAAAAAAACTCAAATGTGGTAAAATGATCAATGAAATTCTCATTGATAGGTCTCACTGTTTAATCAGGCTATTAAAAGTTAATACAGTATGAGCTAGATTACAAGTGGAGCGCTATAATTGATGTGTGTACAATATTGAATATCGAGCCCGCATTAATTTGATTGTGTATTACAAGTTGAAATAAACATGACCGCATGAGCACAAACTAAAATTGTGCTTGTCGAGTTAGTCCTCATGTAAAGGGTTAGGACTAAATAAAAAGTTGCACCAAACACAACATAAATACATTAAAATAAAGTGTTACACTTTATATATATAAATATTGATTTAAAAAAATAATAAGGGTTAAAAGGTATGTGCTATATTATATGAAATGGTGTTTGAATTGAAAGGGCTTTACTATATATATTTATATATAGAAGACAAAAAAGAGAAAAGAGCGCAAAACCACTCTAAGGGTAAAAGTTTTAATGATAAATAGAATAGCACAAATAAAAAACAAACGTACAAGATGTCAAAACAAAGCGTGCACTAAAAGATATCACCATGAAGTTCTCGACTGCAAGCTAAAGAGTCTCATCCTCGGTCCGCTATTTCCATCCTGCAGAATACAGTGTATGATGATTGCCTCGTATGCCCCAAGGGAGTGGAGCAACTCAAAGATGTTGTGGCTTGTGTCGAATAGCACCTGTGAACTCTGGCTACGACCAGACTTTTTCAAGAGGTTATAATCCTGTTGACTTGTAACTTCCTTTTAAATCCAACCCACTGTTACTGCGGCATACGTCACGGCATGTGATAGGCTGAATCACGCCTGTAGCATAATCACACTGTGGTTCTGTATGTAAGTAGCCTCAAACACTGAAACCAATGAAAAATAAAAAATATATAAAATATAACCAACATATTTGTATATTACTTATAGCCTGATACCATCATAATTATGTATAAAACTTATATAACATAACCGCACCAGAAGGTACGTATACATGGTACAATAAACAAATCAAAAGCAGGGAGAAAGAATATAGATAGAAAGCTATTAGAAAGCCATATATAGAAGATATGGACAATATTTAAAAAAATATATATAAAAAATATGAACAATGTATAAAAAGCTCAAAAAATTATTGGTGGTGTATAATGATATATACACAAAATGTATATATACATATATAGATAAGAACAATAAATTATTGAACAAGCACAATTTAAAAAAATAATACACACAACCTAAATATGTAAATAACATAGACATGAAATACATATATGGTAAATATGCCTGAACAACCCAGTAGTTCAAACATTTATATAAAAATGCTTTAAAAATATATATAGCCCTATTACCTATGTGTAAGTAATGGATCAAATAAAAATTGTACACATATGTAATAATGAACTCTTCAATATGATGACGGAAACTAAAGTGTGTTCTAAGTTCCAACTAAGGTGAATGAACCTATGTCGGAATTTTTTTTATATATAATTATTGTTGTACTAGAGGATTACACCAACAATGCTCCTAGTCTTTCATTCTAAGCTATGATTATAAACTTGTGATGCAAAAGGATATGAACATCTGAAATAAAGGACAACTATATGAAAGCTTGTAGATCTAGATCTATATTTAATTCTCTGGAATGAGATACATTTAGAGTGTTAAGCTTGTGAATCCAATAGGTTTCACGTTGACGTAAAGTTTTGTCTGTTGTTAGAGCTATTGGGAGAAATCCAATTGATTACTTTGATACATAATCTGTTGGAATTTGCATTGTGAAATATTCTAAAGTGATCTGGTACACTATGGGTCTCAATTTTGTTCTTAATGTTATTACAGTGTATGCTAAATCTAGTTTTTGTCATTCTTTTAGTTCTCCCAATATAGAAACAGTTACATTCGCAAGTTAATAAATACATTACAAAGGTAGATCTACACGAATATTTATGTTTAGCTTTATACTCGCTGAATATTGGACAGTTACAATGGGTCTTAATTTAGATGGAGCTAACATGTTTTTGAGATCTGTATTCTATTTAAAAGTAATTAGAGGTCTCTCTGGGAGAATTTTGCCTAAAATCGGGTCACTAGTTAGAATGTTCCAATGTATCCGTAGTATATTTTCTATACATTTACTTCCCTGGCTATATGTGGTAATAAACGTAACTTCATCCTTTTTCATATTCATTGCATTATTTCTATCCGGAGGATTGACCATGACATCTCTATTCATTTTGGATACAAATAAGAGTGAAGTTATAACCTTTTTCCTTAAACCTTTTATCAAGTACAGCAGTTTCTTTGATATACAGGGAGTGCAGAATTATTAGGCAAATGAGTATTTTGACCACATCATCCTCTTTATGCATGTTGTCTTACTCCAAGCTGTATAGGCTCGAAAGCCTACTACCAATTAAGCATATTAGGTGATGTGCATCTCTGTAATGAGAAGGGGTGTGGTCTAATGACATCAACACCCTATATCAGGTGTGCATAATTATTAGGCAACTTCCTTTCCTTTGGCAAAATGGGTCAAAAGAAGGACTTGACAGGCTCAGAAAAGTCAAAAATAGTGAGATATCTTGCAGAGGGATGCAGCACTCTTAAAATTGAAAAGCTTCTGAAGCGTGATCATCGAACAATCAAGCGTTTCATTCAAAATAGTCAACAGGGTCGCAAGAAACGTGTGGAAAAACCAAGGCGCAAAATAACTGCCCATGAACTGAGAAAAGTCAAGCGTGCAGCTGCCAAGATGCCACTTGCCACCAGTTTGGCCATATTTCAGAGCTGCAACATCACTGGAGTGCCCAAAAGCACAAGGTGTGCAATACTCAGAGACATGGCCAAGGTAAGAAAGGCTGAAAGACGACCACCACTGAACAAGACACACAAGCTGAAACGTCAAGACTGGGCCAAGAAATATCTCAAGACTGATTTTTCTAAGGTTTTATGGACTGATGAAATGAGAGTGAGTCTTGATGGGCCAGATGGATGGGCCTGTGGCTGGATTGGTAAAGGGCAGAGAGCTCCAGTCCGACTCAGACGCCAGCAAGGTGGAGGTGGAGTACTGGTTTGGGCTGGTATCATCAAAGATAAGCTTTTGGGGCCTTTTCGGGTTGAGGATGGAGTCAAGCTCAACTCCCAGTCCTACTGCCAGTTTCTGGAAGACACCTTCTTCAAGCAGTGGTACAGGAAGAAGTCTGCATCCTTCAAGAAAAACATGATTTTCATGCAGGACAATGCTCCATCACACGCGTCCAAGTACTCCACAGCGTGTCTGGCAAGAAAGGGTATAAAAGAAGAAAATATAATGACATGGCCTCCTTGTTCACCTGATCTGAACCCCATTGAGAACCTGTGGTCCATCATCAAATGTGAGATTTACAAGGAGGGAAAACAGTACACCTCTCTGAACAGTGTCTGGGAGGCTGTGGTTGCTGCTGCACGCAATGTTGATGGTGAACAGATCAAAACACTGACAGAATCCATGGATGGCAGGCTTTTGAGTGTCCTTGCAAAGAAAGGTGGCTATATTGGTCACTGATTTGTTTTTGTTTTGTTTTTGAATGTCAGAAATGTATATTTGTGAATGTTGAGATGTTATATTGGTTTCACTGGTAAAAATAAATAATTGAAATGGGTATATATTTGTTTTTTGTTAAGTTGCCTAATAATTATGCACAGTAATAGTCACCTGCACACACACTCCCTGTAGTCTGAAGCATATGTACCATTTCTTTGTATCCGCTGATATATATATATATATATATATATATATATATATATATAATATATATATTTATTTATGTGTATATATGTATGTACATACCTATATAAACATATATACACACATATACACATTTATACATATTTTGGTGCCTTTCCAATCAAATACATGTAAAAAATAAAAATAATTATTACTGAATATTAATTTTTTCTTTTACTGTGTTTTTACTGTAAAAAATTACTTTCCAATGTTCTTCACTTAGAAAAAAGTTATTTGTATTTCTAATTATGTATTATACAGGGAGTGCAGAATTATTAGGCAAATTAGTATTTTGACCACATCATCCTCTTTATGCATGTTGTCTTACTCCAAGCTGTATAGGCTCGAAAGCCTACTACCAATTAAGCATATTAGGTGATGTGCATCTCTGTAATGAGAAGGGGTGTGGTCTAATGACATCAACACCCTATATCAGGTGTGCATAATTATTAGGCAACTTCCTTTCCTTTGGCAAAATGGGTCAAAAGAAGGACTTGACAGGCTCAGAAAAGTCAAAAATAGTGAGATATCTTGCAGAGGGATGCAGCACTCTTAAAATTGCAAAGCTTCTGAAGTGTGATCATCGAACAATCAAGCGTTTCATTCAAAATAGTCAACAGGGTCGCAAGAAGCGTGTGGAAAAACCAAGGCGCAAAATAACTGCCCATGAACTGAGAAAAGTCAAGCGTGCAGCTGCCAAGATGCCACTTGCCACCAGTTTGGCCATATTTCAAAGCTGCAACATCACTGGAGTGCCCAAAAGCACAAGGTGTGCAATACTCAGAGACATGGCCAAGGTAAGAAAGGCTGAAAGACGACCACCACTGAACAAGACACACAAGCTGAAACATCAAGACTGGGCCAAGAAATATCTCAAGACTGATTTTTCTAGTTTTATGGACTGATGAAATGAGAGTGAGTCTTGATGGGCCAGATGGATGGGCCCGTGGCTGGATTGGTAAAGGGCAGAGAGCTCCAGTCCGACTTAGACGCCAGCAAGGTGGAGGTGGAGTACTGGTTTGGGCTGGTATCATCAAAGATGAGCTTGTGGGGCCTTTTCGGGTTGAGGATGGAGTCAAGCTCAACTCCCAGTCCTACTGCCAGTTTCTGGAAGACACCTTCTTCAAGCAGTGGTACAGGAAGAATCTGCATCCTTCAAGAAAAACATGATTTTCATGCAGGACAATGCTCCATCACACGCGTCCAAGTACTCCACAGCGTGGCTGGCAAGAAAGGGTATAAAAGAAGAAAATCTAATGACATGGCCTCCTTGTTCACCTGATCTGAACCCCATTGAGAACCTGTGGTCCATCATCAAATGTGAGATTTACAAGGAGGGAAAACAGTACACCTCTCTGAACAGTGTCTGGGAGGCTGTGGTTACTGCTGCACGCAATATTGATGGTGAACAGATCAAAACACTGACAGAATCCATGGATGGAAGGCTTTTGAGTGTCCTTGCAAAGAAAGGTGGCTATATTGGTCACTGATTTGTTTTTGAATGTCAGAAATGTATATTTGTGAATGTTGAGATGTTATATTGGTTTCACTGGTAAAAATAAATAATTGAAATGGGTATATATTTGTTTTTTGTTAAGTTGCCTAATAATTATGCACAGTAATAGTCACCTGCACACACAGATATCCCCCTAAAATAGCTAAAACTAAAAACAAACTAAAAACTACTTCCAAAAATATTCAGCTTTGATATTAATGAGTTTTTTTGGGTTCATTGAGAACATGGTTGTTGTTCAATAATAAAATTAATCCTCAAAAATACAACTTGCCTAATAATTCTGCACTCCCTGTATATATATATATATATATATATATATATATATATATATATATATATATATATATATATATATATATATATATATATATATATATATATGTAATAGATATCAGAGAAGACATAAACAATTATTTATTTTCTCCAAGTTAAAACTGTGGGTTTTTTGTTTCAAGAGTGAAAATCCAATATGCTTCTCTTTTTTTCCAACAAAGAAAGTTTATCTCCCCCTCTAACTGGTGAAAACATTTTTTTAATACAGTGCTACATAAAGGTGCCCAACGATTGTAAATGCTGATCAATTAAGTGTTTGGAGAGGTTAGAGCAAGGATAATCATATCTAATATTAGACATATGTTTGTTCTTCAAGGTGAAACAAAATGGATTATTCATATCATCTGGAAAGGAATGTAACTTCGCATCATTGGAAAGCTAGGCATTGTAAACATATAAGGGGCAATTTCTTTCTGACATCACGTATAACATGTTTATGAGTTTACTGAGTATTTCTTATCCCGGGAAATTCAATGTTACCTAAAATATAAGAACAAAATAAAATAACAGTTTCAGCTTAAGGGGACTGAAGATATCTTACATAATTTTATTGTCTGCTGAAGCCACTAGTTCCACTGAGAGATATTCTAGCTCTTTTATTTTTCTAAACACGTTGTTTCTATAATGTTCTGTAGGTTGTTGCTGTATAACAATATGCTGACTAGCACAATATACGTATGTAACCTAAAATGTATATCAAGGTAGAGCAAAATGGCTTATTCATGTCAACAACAAAGTGGCATAACTGCATCATTATAAAGCAAAATATTGTAAACCAGGAACTAGATGTAAAAGGTAATTTCCTTCTAAAATTTCATATGATAACTTTTTTTGTGAGTTTATTAAGACTTTGTATCCAGTTAAGTATGATTTGCTGAAAATAGACTCAGCAGTCAAATTGCATTCCATTATATCAAGTTTGTTATTAAAAATAATAAAAAAAAAGGTTAGAACTGAGGGTGGAATGTGTAAAAATCACTGGTGTAAACCTCTGAAATGAGTCTGGAAGATTTAGATGATTGTAGTAAGCGATAAGCACACTCCAGAGAGAAATAGTAGTTTTATCAATATGAGAGATAAATGGTCTTCAAGGGTTATCAGGAGTGCAGAAGAAAATAAAATGCTGCAACATTTTCTAAGAAAGCATCTCCCTTACCACACATATCTCTTGCTGATTATTTTCATTGATTATTTTAGGAAAAGTTTTTATTAAAGTGTTTTATTTATATCTGTAAAGCACAATATATGTATACTCTATAAGCTGCAAGTTTCAGCTTGAATCAATTTGGCTACCACAACATGTGTAATACATCAAAAGAACAATATTTTCTCCTAATAAACTTATGATCCCTATAGCTTTTTTTTTAACAAATGTATTATGTTTTCTATTCTGCAAAACTTTTTATTTTATACTTTATGAGATACTTTATTTAAAGAACAACATTGTCTCTTCACTGCACTTATGCATATTACCCCCCCCCCAATCATTTTAACATAAAATTCTTTATAGCAAATCCAAAATGTATTTTGTATTTTTATCCAAAGTCTATTTTTAATCTTTCCTTCTTTAAATGCCTTCAAACGTAAATTATCTAAAAGTACATAGATATGTGTATATTAGAAATAGGTTATTTGCTATTAGACTAGTTTCATCATGATCTTAATATTGTTGTATATTTATATATGAAAGGTTGGTAACTCCAAATATTTATTTCAAGTCTAGGAATGTCTATGATGCAGAAGTGTTTATGAGCTAGTTCTTCCTAGTTATCCTGGTTTGTAAATAGTGCATATGATGTATGTTTGTAATATTTGTAATTATATTATTTTTTGGGTGTAGCTATATATATGCGTATATATATATATATATTTTATATATATGTGTGTGTGTGTGTCTGTGCTCTTCTTTCAAGGTTAAGGATAGCATATGCTCTCTAACATTGTTAATTACTTTATGGCAATTTAAAAAAATAACTCTCAAACCACATTTCTAACTATTTAATGATTTTTTTCAATGATCAATACATAAAGCATTGGGTTTACCAAATAAATCCCATTATAGAACCACTGTACTCAAAATATTCTATCATGCCTTTGTAAATGAAAGAGCAACATTTACATCTGTCCAAAATATTTTTGGCTAAAGTAAAAGCTGTTCAAATTTAAATTAAATCTAATACTGCAGTATTGCATTTGTACTCCCTACTAATCCTCACCGGATGCTTTGTTGGTGGAGAGGGACATGCTTCAAAAAGTATGACAAGAAAACTGATTTATTCAGGATAGAAATATGCTTTTTTTTTTAATTCACCACTTTAATGTGCATAATGAGGCATCTTCAACCTGTGCATCGCAACCTGTGCGCGCATGACAAACCATTTTCGTCATGCAGGGGGATTGCCGATCAAACGCTGTTTTAAGAGCTATCCCTCACACTTCAAGCCAGGAATTATTGGTGGTGGCCTAGTTGGTGTCCCTCCCAGGCTTCATGGGAGTGGCGGCGATGTCACCAAGTATGCACATAACGATGTCACAAAGAGGCCAGAACCAAAAAGCTTAGGTGGCTGCAAGGGAGCTAGATGGGGAGACTCTTTAAATCCCTTGATCTCAGCTCCCTTAGCAGCTATAAACCTGAAATACCTCTAATTTAAAAGAAAATCGCCTGCTCTTTCAAATGGCGATGGTCTTGGAGCAACACTACAAAGTATATGTTTTACAAATAAAGTAAAAAAAAACAACACATGGGGATTTGCTTTAGAATATGACATTATGGGTTAGATTTATTCAATGCCAGACAGACATTGCTAAATGCCGACAGTATGCGCTGTCGGCATTTAACATTACACTAGCATTTCTTGTGAAATGCTTGTGCAATGCCGCCATCTGCGCATTCGTGGCCAATTGGCGGCTAGCAAGGGGGTGTCAATCATCCCGATCGTATCTAAAAGGTGGCGGACTGCTGCTTCTTAACTAAGTTTCAGGCAGACCTGAAACGTTGCGGGTAGAAAGCAGCATCCGCTGCTTAATAAATCTACCCCTATATGCCCAATAAAAAATCTGGTATGTCTATAAAACACCTAGTAAAGTTTATTTTTTAGCAGACAAGTCCCTCTTTTAAAAAACAATATGAATTTTGCCAGTATAATCAGGTGGTCACTGTAGCAACAGTCAACACCTTGCAAGAAAAAGTGCTTTTATTTCTATACCGCACAATGGGGGCTCTTTAATCTATACTCTAATCTATAATCAAACTACCTTGCATGACTTTTCATGGACATTTTTACATTTAAATCCACTTATTGCAATCTTTTCAAATGCTCTTGTGATGTGAAAACACCCGGCAATACCTTGTGTAGCAACAGTTTAAAACCAGCATGTAATAATAAAAAAAAACCCACTTTTCAACTACATTTTTACTGAATTGTTTTGACTTTTCTAATTCTACATATTTGAATAGTTAAAATACAATATTGCCTGTTTTTAGTGCTATGCATTTTCTGTTCAAACATATTTTTTAAATTATACAGTTCTTGCACATGCTCAGTTCACATGCTAACATAAACATGGCTTATGTTTTGGGTTAATAAAAAGTAACACATATAACTAAGATAACAGTTTTCAACCTTAACACTTGCACGCAAAATAAATTTCACAACAATTCTGATTTATAATTAAAATATAAGTACTTGAATGTTTAAACATGTTAACTATAAAATTACTGAAAATTATATGAAATTATGAATTTCACATATCAAGAATTAGTATTAATAGTTTAATGAAAAACCTTTAGTCAATCGCACAACTCGTTATCAATATTCAATAAATCAGCTACCTCATTTTACTTTAGCTTTGGACACCAATCTTTTTCTTAAGTGAAGGTTAATTAAATATTCCCTTAAAAAGCCTGGGATAATCTTATTTATTATATAATTTTTTGTGTGAGTTCACCCCCCTTAATGACAGCATACCCAGTACATTAGCTGTCTGTTATGCATCTAGGGGTGTAATAGCCTGTTATTTTTGTATGCCTCACTGTTGGCAATAACTCTGCTGTTAGAGCATTGAAAACCTCTTGTAATAGACAATGTACAGTTTATGTCACTTTTATTAAAGAGTCAGTCTACACCAGAATTTTTATAAAGATAATCCCTTTATTACCCATTCCCCAGTTTTGCATAACCAACATGGTTATATTAATATACTTTTTTTTACCACTATTACCCTTTATTTCAGTTCTTTTGACAGACATGCAATTTAGCCAATTAGTGCTGACTCCTAGGTAACTCCACAGGAGTGAACACAATGCTATATATGGCACACATGAACTAGAGCTGTCTAGCTATACAAAACTGTAAAAATGCACTGAAATAAGAGGTCATTTTCAAGGGCTTAGCAATTAGCACATGAGCCTACATAGATTTAGCTTTCAACAAAGAATACCAAGAAAAAAAGTAAATCTGATGATAAAAGTAAATTGGAAAGTTGTTTAAAATTACATGCCCTATCTGAATCATGAAATTAATAATAATTCTGACTAAACTTTCCCTTAAAAGGGCTAGCTACATTTTCCACATGGATTGTAATGGCTTAGAAACAGAAAAACCTTTGTGCCACTGAATTCCTGAATATTTAAATGTATATATTATTACATGTATCACAAATTTAAAGGTTTAAATGAGACTTGAACTCAACACCTTGTGAATACAAAGTGGGTAACTTTTAATTACCTGAACTCTGCAAGGTCAAGGAAAGATCTATACTGTATGTCCTATTAAAGATGCATATTAAGATAAGTTCAAAGTGTGTCCATGGTACCTAAACTCACTGCCAGTGAAATATCCCATGAGTTTTGTCTCCTATATTATTTTGGTTCCTGATGCTTGTCTCTATTATACTATGAATCCAGAGGGGGAAATACACTTTTAGTTAATTTGTGACCCAGGTAAAAAATACTTACAAACTCTTTGTGAATATATTTGTGAGTAGGGTCTATAGGGATTTTTCCATGAACATAAAGTTTATTTAAACTATCCAACCAAAAGCAATTTTTAGAGAATGTTTTTTATGTTTATATTAAGATTTACAGATAGTATATTTTGCTCAATCAGGCCTTGATAATCAAAACATTGTACGACCAATGATATATTCAAAAAAGTGGGCTGACTCTTTCTGTTCCGATGAGTGGCAATGTGTCTCCCATAGGAAATAGGGATCACAGTTTCAGAGTCCGCCAACATTGCAAGTTATCTCCAATCTTGGCAGAGGGCTGTATTAAAAGTATGTTTACACAATATAGACTGTGGGCGCCATGTACTAAGGCGTCAAATTTTTCACACAGACCGTATCGAATTAACCCGCCGGCATTCGCACCATGCGGATAGAACTTCGTTACATGAATGTACTAAAAACCAAGCCATAAAATTTTGCGTCTATTGTGTCTCAAAGACAATCGGATTATTGATAACTTTGAAGCTTCGTTCGGCTCGAAAGAGCAAAGTTACGAAGCAGTCTGCGACCTAATTGGTTTAGTTCTTCACCCACGTGACCATCTAGGTGTCATAATCGTCAGACAAGCGGCAACGTCTGGCTGCTGACATGTATAAGAAAATGCATTTTCCCAGAAATCTTAGAATATTGTTTATTTACTTTTCGGTATTCACTTTGAGAAGATGGCTTGCTCCGGAGATTCAGCTACTTCTAAGAAGACTCGCAACCCTAATTTCTCTCATCAACAGAATGTTGTACTTGTTGATCTAGTACTCGAATATTATGACAATATTTATGGTAGTCGAGTCAAGCAAACCCCCGGTGCTCGTAAGAAGTTTATTTGGGAAAAAATTAGTGACGCAGTGAGTGCTCAAGGACCAACTAAAAAAAATATCGACGATATAAAGCGTCAAGCTAAATCCAAAATTGCCAAAGAAAAGCAATATGCACGAGGTACTGGAGGCGGACAACCTTATGTCGCAGATTTGACTGACTTTGAAAGAAAAGTTTTACAGAGGCTTGGCACGGAGGTCATTGAGGGCATAACCGATGACTGTGATAGCGATATTCAAGGTAATTATAAATTAATCTCAAAATTAATATTTATATTGTTTAATTGTCTGCTCCAAAAATGTGTCTCTCACGTTAATGTATTATGTATATGTATTATAAAATTGGATTCTGTAACAGAATCATGATTTAACTATTTTTTGTTTACTGTACATTTAAAATTGATTTATTAATTTTATTACTTCTCTCTGTATCTATTTTTTTTAAAGTTCCAGTGAACCAAAAATTATGTATTCATGATTCATAAAGAGAGCATGAAAAACATTTTCAAGTTTCTAATATACTCCATTTTTTTTCTATTGCTTTATTTATTTTAAAAAATAAAGCCTACATGGAACAAGGAAATCACTTTTTTTGAAGTTAAATGAAACCCAAATGTTTGATTTTGAAAGAGCATGCAATTCTAATCAAATGTATAATTTATTTTTATTATCTAATTATCTTTATTTTCTATATATTCTTTGTTGAAAAACATATATTGATATGCTCAGTAGCTGCTGATTGTTGGCTTTACATAGATGTCTCTTGTCATTGGCTCACCCATGTCCATCGCTATTTCTTCAACAAAGGATAACTAAAGAATGAAGCAAATTAGATAATAGCAGTAAATTGGATTTTTTTTAATTGTATTCTCTATTGGAATCATGAAAGAAAGATGTGTTTAGTGACCTTTAATTTAGTGCATTTTAAAGAAAGATACAAATCAAAGGTAGAAATTTTAATAATAGGAGTACATTTTATTTTTAATTAGCATTGCAAAAATTGCACCTAAAGTTTTAATTTTATTGAATGCATTAATTGAAATCTGTATTTACTATTTCATAGGTGGTTCTGTTCGAGCATCGACCTCTGCATCTGTCCATACCCCATCTACCTCTTCATCACAGCTACCACGTCCTTCAACATCACAGCATTTGAATATAAGACAAGAACCACAACATGAGCAATATATACGTTCAACAACCAATACCAGCCACAGCCTATCGTCCTATAGTCTGCAGATACTATTCCAGATGTAAGGAGTAGTGATGTCGCGAACCTACATTTTTAAAAATTTAGGTTCGCGAACGGCGGACTCGACCTTCCGCAAATGTTCGCGAACCGGCGAACCGGGCGAACCACCATTGACTTCAATAGGCAGGCGAACTTTAAAACCCACAAGGACTCTTTCTGGCCACAATAGTGATGGAAAAGTTGTTTCAAGGAGACTAACACCTGGACTGTGGCATGCTGGAGGGGGATCCATGGCAAAACTCCCATGGAAAATTACATAGTTGATGCAGAGTCTGGTTTTAACCCATAAAGGGCCTAAATCACCTAACATTCCTAAATTGTTTGGAATAACGTGCTTTAAAACATCAGGTATGATGTTGTATCGATCAGATAGTGTAAAGGTTACGCCCGCTTCACAGTGACAGATCAAACTCCCCGTGTAACGGACCGCAAACAGTACATTTGCACAACCACGAGATAGATAGATTTGATAGATAGATACATTGAAGGCAACTTCAATTAGATTACACTAGCAGACTGATGTTTCACAGTCAAAAAATATTTTTTTTAAATATTTACACTACTGTTATAACAAATATGATTGGTGGCACTAGTTGGCAAGTGGGCCTGGCACACACGCTGGGAGGAAGGCAACTGCAATTAGATTACACTAGATGACTGATGTTTCTCAGTCAAAAAAGTTTTTATTTTAAATATTTACAATATTGTTATAACAAATATTATTGGTGGCACTAGTTGGCAAGTGGGCCTGGCACACACGCTGGCAGGCAGGCAACTGCAATTAGATTACACTAGATGACTGATGTTTCTCAGTCAAAAAAGGTTTTATTTTAAATATTTACAATACTGTTATAACAAATATGATTGGTGGCACTAGTTGGCAAGTGGGCCTGTCACACACGCTGGCAGGCAGGCAACTGCAATTCAATTGCACTAGCAGACTGATGATTCACAGTCAAAAAAGTTTTTATTTAAAATATTTACACTACTGTTATAACAAATAAGATTTGTGGCACTAGTTGGCAAGTGGGCCTGGCACACACGCTGGCAGACAGGCAACTGCAATTAAATAACAATAGCAGACTGATGTAAAAGTTTTTTTTTCAAAAAGTTACACTAATGTTACAACAGATAGGAGTGATGGCACTCAGGATAGAAGTAGGCACAGTATGTGCTGGCAGCCTGACACACAGGCTGGCACTAGTGGCAGGCTGGCCTGGCAACTAAAATTAAATAACACTAGAAGACTGATGTAAAAGTTTTTTTTTACAAAATTTAAACTAATGTTACACCAGATAGGAGTGGTGGACTGGCACTGAGGATGGAAGTAGGAACAGTATATGCTGGCAGCCTGACACACAGGCTGGCACTAATGGCAGCCAGGCTGGCCTGGCAACTAAAATTAAATAACACTAGAAGAGGACTGATGTAAAATAAAAAAAAAAAAATTTACACTAATGTTACACCAGATATAAGTGGTGGAAAAAAGAGCTATTAATCACACTATATGATGTGGGCCTGACCTTTGGAAGATGCTGCTCTAAATGAGATGTTAAATCTTGCCAGAGGATATAGAGCAGACAGTAGACAGGTTCAGGATATTTTGTCTGGACATTTAGAAAGGTTTGGCAATTACAACCAGCAACGGTTGGAACTGGACCGTGAAATATTTCACTGGCAAAGAGAAATGGACAGGGAAAGGAACCAACATATAACCAGCGTTAATTCACTGTTTCTATGCAACATTATTGTATATTTGCTAAATTGTTTGAATTATTTGGATACAATAATTGTAAAGTTGTACTATTTATTGGCAGTATTTCTTTTTTTTGATTTTTGGATGTAAAAGTAATATGTGAATAATAAGTAATGTTAAATGTAAATGAAGTTTTATGTATATTTTTTTTAGTGTAAGTTCAATATAGTTATCAATAGTGTATTTTAGGTTATTTTGTAATGTAGGAGAGTCATGTAATTATAGATCGTTATGATTATTTAGTTTATATAGTTATTGTGCAATATGTTGGTTTTAAATAAAAAGTAAAGTTTTATTAATAATCATTCTCTAATGTGACCTTTTTTACAATTCATAAAATTATAAAAATTAAAACAAATAAAAAAATGTTCAATCACACAAAGTATATGATGAAAAAACTAAATTTTTATTCAGAAATTTACCATTTTAAATTTTTATTTTAACGACAAAAAAATAGAAGTCCTGTGAATAAAATCTGTTGATGAAATCAATCTTTAAAATAGTTTTCAGCAACATAATTTTTGGCGTTAATGGCCTGTCTTGTTGGTGCATCATTACAGATGACCTCTGGGAAGTTCTCAAACGATATTTCTTCTGCATCCTCAATTATTATTGCAATGTTATGAAGAATGCAGCATACAAGAATAATTTTTGCAACCTTTTCGGGAGCATACTGCATCACACCACCTGAATGGTCAAGACAACGAAAGCGCATTTTTAACAATCCAAAAGCTCTCTCGATGATTCCTCAGGTGGATCTGTGTGCCTCGTTGAATTTCACCTCACATCTTCTTCGAGAATTGTTATATGGTGTGAATAACCATTCTCTACTGAAATAACCACCGTTCCCTATGAAAAAAAATAAAAATAATTAATGATTAACATTTCTAATATGATAAAGATGATAATTTTAAAGAGAATTAACTATGTTTTTGAGTTACATATATCATCAAAATCCATAACATAAACGAAATTTGACAATTAAAATAATACTCTATTTTACATAACAACAAAAAAATATAATTACCTAACAGCCATCCTTTAGGCATCTCTCCCTCCTCAAACTTCCGATATAACCCAGACTGACGCAAGATATACGAATCATGGCAGGATCCAGGGAAGTTAGAACGGACACTGATTATTTTCATGTTATGGTCACACACCATCTGAACATCAAGGGAATGGTACTGTTTTCGGTTCCTGAAAACTTACTCATGTTCTCGTGATGGTTTGACTGCAACATGGGTGCAATCGATGGCTCCAAGGACATTGGGCATTCCGGACATTCTATAAAAATTGGACTTCACAGATTGCCAATCTTCTGGAGTCGATGGAAGGCACACGTACCTTGGAAAGACGACCATCAATGCATCAATTACTTTGGTTAAGTGCCTCGAAAAAGCAGACTGGCTGATGCCAATTATAACGCTAGACACAGCTTGGAATGAACCGGTGTCAAAAAAATGTAAGGCTGCCAACAGTTTTAATAGTCCGGGTATGGCTTGTGAACGCGCTGTCATAGGCTCCAGGTATTCTGCTATTTCATTGTAAAGTTCCATAATAGCTTCGCTGTCCAAACGGAATCTCTGGATAATCTCCCGATCAGAAATGCCTTCCAAACCCATACGTGGAAGGAAAACTCTAGGGACTCGGATTCTTCTACCTCTCCTTCTTTGTAATCCATTGTTGTCAACCGGTGCCTGTATAGCCCTTCTTCCTCGTAATTGAATCAATCGGAAAAGAAACATGTGTAAAAGTGTCTCCATCTTCATTCAGTGATCCAAAAACCAATAATGATACAATAGTAGTTTAGTCCTTTGACGGACGGTCACTTCGAAGCTTAGTACATGGCGCCCTGTGTGTTTGCTAAAACCAATAATGGTTTCTGTGTAGTAACACTTGAAATAATACATATGTAATTATTTATTTATTTTCACTGCATATTCACTACATGTCTTACAATGGAAATTCTTGCAACAGAAAAGTCTGGTTAGACTGACATGTCTGAAAAGGTGCATCCAGGATGTACGACAGTACTTTGGATATTAGAAACTCACGGCAATGTGTCCCCATTAAAATACAGGTTACTCCCATGAAACATCCATTCATTATAGCTGCGATCTCCATTGTTATTAAATACCAAAAAAAAAAAAACAACTTAATATTAAACTTAAAGGATATGCAGGGTTTTTTTTTATTTATATGTATTTTATTGCATAATTCTATTACAGTGGGACCTCAGTTTACGAATTTAATCCGTTCTCCGGGACGTTTCGTATTTCGAAAAATTCGTAAACCGAAACACGGTTTCCCATAGGAATGCATTGAAAACCAATTAATGTGTTCCGGAGGTGAGAAAAAAAAGTCAAATACAGTATTTTATCTGTTCAAAACTCTTTATAAAGTGCACTTTAAAGGCATAAATACTGTACAGGGACATGATTAATCAAGCAATAACATTTCAAACATCCAACTTTATGTTTTAAAACATCACACATCAACTTTTAAAACATGGCAGACTGTTGGTAACATGGTACAGTACACTTTAACTGTACATAAATAACACGTCAACAGGGAAAACATGGAAAATAGCAAAACAATTTCAACACTGTTTGGAAGATGAAGAGGACGAGGGCAATTAGGCAGCACTAACACAAGCAGGTTCTTCTTCATGTCTAGGCTGTTTTTGTAGGAACCTTTCCATTGTCTGCTACCTCTGGCGCCTTTTAAGCATCCCTCAGAAAGGGGACATGATGTCTGTGTCAAAACTGCTAACAAATCTGTGGGCTAGAGCCTTATCTGGGTGGTGCTGCTGTACAAAAGTCTGTAGGTTTACCCACATTTGGCATGCCTCCTTGAGTTCCGTGGAAGAGAGCTGTTCCTCACTCATTTCCTCCTCCTCCTCAAATGCGATCTGCTCCTCCATCGACTCCTTCTGCAATTCCACCAGCTCCTCGGTGGTTAGGTCACGGTTGTGTTCCTCCACCAGCTCGTAGACATCCTCCTCAGTCACCTCCAGGCCCATGGTCCTCCCCAAGGAAACAATTTCCTCCAACACTGTTGACTCTGGTGCAGGTGCAGAAGCACTGGAGGCAGGTTTTACAACACAGTCTGGCCAAAGGTTGCGCCAAGCAGAATTTAGGTTTGTCTGGCTGACCCCAGCCCAGGCAATGATGATAATCTGCAGACAGCTCACAATGTCAAAATGCTCTCTCCAAAATTCATGGAGGGTGAGGCTTGAGCGATCTGTCATCTCAAAGCATCGCTGGAAAAGCTCCCTTGTGTAGATTTTTTTAAAATTGGAGATGACCTGCTGGTCCATTGGCTGGAGTAGTGGGGTGGTGTTAGGCGGAAGGAACATGACCTTGATGAAATTAAAGTCCTCCAGCAAGTCTTCCTCGAGGCCTGGAGGATGGGCAGGAGCATTGTCCATGAGCAGCATGGCCTTGAGTGGCAGGTTATTGTCCACAAGGTACTTCTTCACAGCAGGACCAAAAACCGCATTGACCCACTTCACAAACAAGAGGCGTGTGACCCAAGCCTTTGGGTTAGACTGCCACAAAACGCTCAACTGCTCCTTGTTCACCTTGTGTTTCTTGAAGGCCCATGGGGTCTCTGAATGGTAGACAAGCAGGGGCTTGATCTTAAGGTCCCCACTGGCGTTGGCGCAGAACAGGAGGGTAAGACGGTCCTTCATCGGCTTGTGGCCAGGCAATGAGGTCTCCTGTTCTGTGATGAAGGTACGCTTTGGCATCCTCTTCCAGAAGAGTCCAGTCTCGTCGCAGTTGAAGACCTGCTGAGGAAGGTAGCCCTCTGAAACTATGACCTCCAGGAACTCCGTAGCAAAATCTTCAGCTGCAGCAACATCAGAACTTGCAGCCTCTCCATGCCTGACCACACTGTGGATGCCAGATCTGTTCTTGAACCTTTCGAACCACCCCCTGCTGGCCTTGAAGCCTTCTGCATCTGCTGATGTTCCTGGCTGTTGTTTGAGGAGGTCAGCATGCAAGGCCTTGTTTTTTTCGCAGATGATCGCCTTGGTCACTAAGTCCCCTGCATGCTGCTTCTGTTCAATCCAGAGCAGAAGCAACTTCTCGACCTCCTCCAGAACAGGTGGCCGTTGCTTGGAGACCCGGGTGACTCCCTTGGCTGCATCTCTCCCAGTAATCTTCTCTTTCATTTTTAGGATTGTACCGATTGTGGATGCACTCCTTCCATACTCTTTGGCAAGGTCAGTCAATCGCATTCCTCCTTCATGCTTCCTGATGATTTCCTTCTTGTCCTCAAGCAGAATCATCTCCTTCTTCCTCTTCCCAGCTTCCGCTGCTTTCTTGGGTGCCATGACACCACTGTCCCTAAGTATGCAAAAAAAATTAAAAATGCTTTACACCCACATGAGCTGGCATGGAAAACAACCCCACAATGCAAAAAAGGCATGCACAGCACATGAGCTGGCATGGAAACCACACTAAAAGGCATGCACAGCAGATGAGCTGTAACAGGCATGCACAGCAGATGAGCTGTAACAGCCATGCACAGCAGATGAGCTGTAACAGGCATGCACAGCACATGAGCTGGCATGGAAATCACCCCTAGAATGCAGAACACACAGTAAAAGGCATGCAAACAACCAAGCTCAGCTCCCTACCTTTCCACTTCTTGAGATGCACCAAAAAGGCTCCAAAACCTGCTCCAAAAGGCTCCAAAACCTGCTGCCAATGGCTCCAAATCACGCATGGGGCAGGGGGGGTGGATCTATAAACCAGGACACTTTTTTTCGTATTGCGGGAAAAATTCGTAAACCGAGGCATTTTTTCTCAGAAATTTTAATTCGTAAACCGATTTTTCGTTTACCGAGGCGCGCGTTAACTGAGGTCCCACTGTAAAAATCATGTGTTTTGCTTTTGGCATGTTTTTTTTTTTCTAGTTTTATTTCTTTATTTTTGATATAAGTACTCACTGTTCTGAACGTGTTATAGCTATAATATTGAGACCACACTGTAACAAACGTGTTCTATAATAATGACATTTTTGTTACAGTGCAGTCCCAATATTATAAGTATAACACGTTCAGAACAGTGAGAACTTATTGTGGCAATAAATAAAACTAGAAAGTCACAGCCAGTGCTTCCATAAAATATTGATATCACAAACACTAAATCTTCTTTATAAAAATGAAATAAACACATAAAAAAGACACAATTTTTCTAAACATGACAAGACTTGAAATACATATTATAGTATTATACAACACTGTATACATATGTGCAATATACCCCCTATCCCCCATCTCCTATAGGTGTAATATTCATGTCCTAATTTCACTGTTGGTTTTTAAAAAAATGGTTGAGTTTTGGTTGACACATGTTAATTGTATTGTCAAACACTCTAAATGGATCATTTACAATACATTACGCCTTCAATGTAGGTGGTGATTCTGCTTTGAAAATATCACCAGTATCAGAAAAGCATTGCCACCCACAGCAATGTATAGTAAAACCCTCTAGTCGAAACTGCCTTCAAATACTGATTTCGGACCTTTTGAAATTGTCTTTATCCCGCCACGGATGCCTTTTGAATTTATTGCCACTTTGATGATGCTTCGATCATCGGGGCCTCAGTAAGAGTGTTAGCTCAAAATAAATCAACTCTAAACTAATCTATACAGGTGCGTTCTCTAAAATCAACAATAACATAGAGTTTTTTCTAATAGTATAACAATTATGTGCATTTTATATAAAATGTATTTTGTGAGTTCTCAGTGCACAAAAATCATTTTCTTACAGTTTTAGACAGTAATACACATCAAACTACAAAATGTACTTTCTTTCTTATGACTCAAATCCTCTTTCCAAGTTTTAGCAGATTTTCAGCTCATTGACACTAACGTTACTTGTATGTTTCTGAGGTTTTATGTAAAGGTAAACTAAAACTGCGTGCTGTGTAGCAAAAATAAAGTATGGTACAAAGTTTAATGTATGAATACAGCCTTTGAATTATTGACTGGGTGGATTCACCAAAGGTCCACAATCTCTTTTGCATTAAATGTAAACACCCAACTAATAGTCTATATTCACCAAACAACTTTTATAGAACATTTTTAATATTCATGATTTCGAAATATTTTTAAATCATTAAGAACTCTGCAATTAAGAATAACCGAGGATGACAGCTGTCAAATAAGAACAGTGTTTCTCAAAAGATATTCTAAGAGATATCTCATAATGCAATAACATCATTTAGGTATCAAAAGATGCAAATCACACAGAAGAATTTATTAACTCATTGATTGAAATTTGAGTCTAGGCTCGGCAATGCAAAATAATAGTTATAACTTTTAATGGCTATAGCTATATGGTTGTTAAAACAAAGTAAATAGAATTCAAAACTACACTGCACATTAATGCAATAACGTACATCATCTGTATAAACACTAGATCAGCACTTACTTCATCTATTAAAATACATATTTATTAAAGGGACATGGAACCCAACAAATTCAGATAGTGCATAAAATTTTAAACAACTTTCCATTTTACTCCTATTTTCTAATTTGGTTTGTTTTTTGGTATGCATTGTTGAAAAGCAAACCTAGGTAGGATCAGGAGCTGTTAGCTAGCTGCTGACTGGTAACTGCACATATGCCTTTTATCATTGGGTAAACAGCATATTTAGCTTGCTCACAGTAGTGCATTGCTGCTACTCGAATAAAGGATATCAAGAGAATGAAGCAACATTGATAATAGAAGAAAATTGGAAAGTTGTTTAAAATTGTATTTTGGGTTTCATGATCCATTGAGCTTAAAGTAAAAAAAATTGTGTTTCAGGTTTTAAGCCTTTTCTTATGTCATATACAATACACATCCCTTTCCTAAATACTATAATTTAGTGTGAAAACATTCATTAAAATCAGTAAACAACAGTCTTGTATATTAAAGGGATATAAAACCCCAAAATGTTCTTTTGTGATTCAGACAGAACAGACCATTTCAAAGAAGTTTCCAATTTTCCTCTATTATCAAATTTGCTTCATTCCAATGATATTCTGTGTTGATGAGACAACTAGATAGGCATCTGGAGCACTACATGACAGGGCATAGTGCCGCCATCTAGTGCTCTTGCAAATGGATAACATTCTTGTAAAACTGCTGCCATCTAGTGCTCTTGCAAATGGATAACATTATAGCAAAACTGCTGCCATCTAGTGCTCTTGTAAATGGATAACATTCTTGTAAAACTGCTGCCATCTAGTGCTCTTGCAAATGGATAACATTCTCGTAAAACTGCTGCCATCTAGTGCTCTTGCAAATGGATAACATTATAGCAAAACTGCTGCCATCTAGTGCTCTTGCAAATGGATAACATTCTAGCAAAACTGCTGCCATCTAGTGCTCTTGCAAACGGATAACATTCTAGCAAAACTGCTGTCATCTAGTGCTCTTGCAAATGGATAACATTCTTGTAAAACTGCTGCCATCTAGTACTCTTGTAAATGGATAACATTCTTGTAAAACTGCTGCCATCTAGTGCTCTTGCAAATGGATAACATTCTAGCAAAACTGCTGCCATCTAGTGCTCTTGCAAATGGATAACATTCTAACAAAACTGCTGCCATCTAGTGCTCTTGCAAATGGATAACATTCTCGTAAAACTGCTGCCATCAAGTGCACTTGCAAATGGATAACATTCTAGCAAAACTGCTGCCATCTAGTGCTCTTGCAAATGGATAACATTATAGCAAAACTGCTGCCATCTAGTTCTCTTGCAAATGGATAACATTATAGCAAAACTGCTGCCATCTAGTGCTCTTGCAAATGGATAATATTCTTGTAAAACTGCTGCCATCTAGTGCTCTTGCAAATGGATAACATTCTTGTAAAACTGCTGCCATCTAGTGCTCTTGCACATGGATAACATTCTTGTAAAACTGCTGCCATCTAGTGCTCTTGCAAATGGATAACATTCTCGTAAAACTGCTGCCAACTAGTTCTCTTGCAAATGGATAACATTCTAGCAAAACTGCTGCCATATAGTGCTCTTGCAAATGGATAATATTCTTGTAAAACTGCTGCCATCTAGTGCTCTTGCAAATGGATAATATTCTTGCAAAACTGCTGCCATATAGTGCTTCAGAAATGGGCTGGATCCTAAGCTTACGTCCCTGCTTTTCAAAAAAGATACCAGGAGAAGGAAAAAAATATACTAGAAGTAAATTAGAAAGCGGTTTAAAATCATAAAAAAATTGGGGTTTCATATCCCTTTTAAACCACAAAAATAGATAAAACTGACACCTACTGGTCACCTTTAACCTAGGTGTCAGTTTTATCTAAAATGTTTTTTTCATGATTCAGATAGAACATAGAATTTAAAAAAAATCCAATTTACTTGTATTATCAATTTTTCTTTGTTTTCTTGTTAACATTTATTGAAAAGCAGTAGGGTAAGTTCACGAGTGTGCACAAGTTTGCAGTACGATATGACAGCAGTTTTGCAACAAAGTTATACATTAGCGTCAGCACTAGATGGCTACACTATTTCTTATCATGCAGTTCTCCAGACATGCTACCTATCTAGATATCTCTTCAAAAAAGAATAACATGAGAATTAAGAAAATTTGATAATAGGAGTAAATTGTAAACATTTTAAAATTGTATTCTCTGTCTGAATAATGAAAGAAAAATATTGGGTTTCACGCCCCTTTAAGCAAACTCCTATATATTCGTCATTTATTCATATTGAACACTAGATGGCAGCATTTCTTCAAGCAATATATGCAAAATTCCTAGAACCCAGAACATAATTAAGCTACTTACCTAATAAAGACATAACTTTAAAAAAAAAAAAAAACTTTACTGAAATGTCATAATCCGTATTTAATCCATAGGCATTCAAACTTCTAATTTTAAAGTCCAAAACATTTGTTTTCAACAGTAGTTCTCTGTCTTCTAGTTTCCTTGTTGGGGTAATATAATCTCAAACCTTTAAGCATTTTGTATTCCAACAACTAGAATTCGATTTGTGTCACTTCTCCTGTGTACATAGTTGAACATGAACAATTAAAAAGGTATACCACAATGGTAAAATCACAAGTATACTAACCACTGTTCCTGAATGCACACATGTCGAACCTCTAGAGTAACAATTCAAGCAGTTAAAGGGACAGTATACTATAAAATTGTTTTTCCCTTAATGTGTTTCCAATAACTTTTTTTTACCAGCTGCAGAGTATAAAATGTATAAGATTTGCATTTTAAGGTTTATTTGTGTATATGAATTAGCTGATTTTGTGTTTTGGAGCCACAACCTAATAAAATGGGTTGAGCTTGTAGGTATAATGGGATCTCATTACTTTATAATATTGTGTACATATGCCTGCGTCTTTATCTTATATCTGTCCGTAAACCAAAGACCAATACTTGGAGAGAACAATGGAATATTAACATTGTATTACCTTATCTATTATATACCCAACTGGGAGTGTAATTTCTTATACTGGTTGTGTTTACACAGCTTGGACTTAAAGGGACAGTCAACACCAGAATTTTTGTTGTTTTAAAAGATAATCCCTTAATTACCCATGCCTCGGTTTTGCATAACCAACACAGTTATAAAAATACACTTTTTACCACTGTAATTACCTTGTATCTAAGCCTCTGCATACTGCCCCCTTATTTCAGCTCTTTTGACAGACTTGCATTTTAGCCAATCAGTGCTCACTCCTCGGTAGGTAAATTCACGTGTATGAGCTCAATGTTATCTATATGAAACACATGAACTAACGCCCTCTAGTGATGAAAAACGTTAAAATGCATTTAGATTAGAGGCGGCCTTCAAGGTCTAAGAAATTAGCATATGCACCTCCTAGGTTTAGCTTTCAACTAAGAATACCAAGGGAACAAAGCAAAATTGGTGATAAAATTATATTGGAAAGTTGTTTAAAATTACATGTCCTATTTGAATCATGAAATTTTTTTTTGGACTTGACTGTCCCTTTAAGGCCAAAACCTTCAGGATAGGTGGGGATACCACAGGCTAAACCAACTATTTCAAATGCCAATATAAGGGTAATGGAAATACCTGTAAACAGTTTAATACATTCCAGCAGGTAAAGGGGATCATTGGGAACAAATTAAAGGGATAACATTTCTGAGTAAACTGTCCCTTTAAGGTAAAGGAAACAGAATATATTTCTTCAAGTAATATAATTATTACAGAAAACATTCTCAACTGAGATAGAAACAGGCCTTTTGAAGAATGAAAGAGTTTTTTTGAGAGTTTAATGAGACATGAGATCCAAAATATTCTTCCATGATTCAAATAAAGTGTAAAATAACATATAAAAAACCCTAACCTTTTAGTCTACTTCTGTTATAAAATGTACTTTGTTCTTTTAGCACAAGAAAACAAAGTAAATTTGATAACAGAAATAAATTGGAAGTTTTTTTTAAAATGAAAGAAAAATGTTTAGGTTTTATGTCCCTTTAATGTCCTTTTGCTATGACTATAATTATACACCCTTAGAAAAGCACTCACAGAACACACTTGACTTTGTGGTGGTGAATTGCAGATAACAAACTGATGTATCTATCAAAAAAAAATGTATAATCTCTACTCACAATAATAGAGAAAATTAGGGATAGTTTGAGACTAAATATTTTGGAGCTTCAAGAAGATGAAAATAAAGATATAGATCAAGGGTGCATGGGCTAATGAAGTGAACCAAATCTCTTCCTACCTCTTCCTACATTTATTTTTGTCTAATTCCTCCTTTTACCTCTTACCCTGGTTCATGTAGACAACTGGACCTGCAAAATGTCTCTACCATGCAAAATTCAGGACAGCTAATTCACTGGTTTACTTATCACCTCTTCTCACTCCCTAGACCTGTCATTGTAGTCAGCTTAAAAATGTCAGATGTTTTACTTTTCAATTTGTTTCTACAGTGTTACTTTTGTAGTTGTGTAATTCTAACTGTGTAATATTGTTGGTGCATGCACTACCAAGACTTATCTTAAGCTCTGGTACAGAGCCTACTTTTGCATATACAGCAATGAAAACATTTCACCATATACCTCCTGTGAAATTTAATTTGTGATCACCGGCAAAGTATGATGTTTTAAATAAAAGTGTATCAAAGACAACTATGCTACTTGGTTTCAATCTTGACATGTGATTGTCATCCACACTTAACACATTAAGGAGTTAAAGAGAGGGTAAAGTCAAAATTAAACTTTTATAAATCAGATAGACTATGCAATCTTAAATGAGTTTCCAATTTACTTCTATTATCAAATGTGCTTTGTTCTCTTGGTATCCTTTGTTAAAACATACCCTTGGGTAAGCTTAGGAGCAGCAATACACTACTGGGGCCTATGACAATAAAGTAAATTTCATTTAGTTTCGTTTCATTTTCATTAGTTAGATAAATAATTTCATTTTGGTAAATTAGTTTAGTTAAGTTAAATAGTTTTTTTCGGATCTGTTCGTTATTTCAGCTCCATTCTTTATTCATATTCATTATTCTATTCTAAAGTTTAGAACAGAATAGTGCATATGAATAAAGAATGGATCAGAAAAACCAAATGATCAGAAAAAAAGATTTAACTTAACATAACTAATATGCCGCAGATTGCCGAAACAAAATTATCTAAAAGCACTGCCGACACCCACATCGCCAACACTAAATAAAGCTATTAACCTCTAAACCGCCATCCCCCCACCTCGTCAACACTAACTAAACATATTAACCCCGAAACAGCCGCCCCCACACATAGCTAACACTAACTAAACCTATTAATCCCTAAACCGCTGCTCCCCGACATCGCCAACACTAACTAAACCTATTAATCCCTAAACCACAGTTCACCGACATAGCAGACACTAACTAACCCTATTAACCCCTGTACCGCAGTTCCCCGACAAAGCAGACACTAACTAAACATATTAACCCCTAAACCGCAGTTCCCTGACATTGCTGACACTAGCTAAACCTATAAATCTCTAAACTGCAGTTCCATGACATCACCAACACTAGCTAAACATATTAACCCCTAAACCACCGTACACCCACATCGCCAACACTAACTAAAACACTAAGGCCTAGATTTGGAGTTCGGCGGTAGATGGGTTGCTAACGCCACGCGTGTTTTATGTCTAACGCACGGCATTGTTTGACTCCGGTATTTAGAGTTCAAAACAGACCATCTAACGATGCTCCTAACGCGTGTAAGACAGTCTCCCATAGAGATCAATGGGAAAGCAAAAAAATAGCTTTTTTCACCTAACACTCGATCTCGCGAGAATACGCACAGTTCGGTCATATGACGCATACCACATCATGCACAACAATAACACGCCGCAAATGTCACAACAACAATCAATCAACAGAGCACACAAGCATTACACATTCACAAGCGGGGGGATTTGAAATAAAATTTAATACGGGGAATACGCATATACTTTAAGATGCGGAAATTCGCAAAATAACAACAAGGAATAAAAAATATATACATACACTAGAAAAATAATCGCATTCAATATAACTATATATTAGGACAAACATACATATACAACACTTCACTAATAACACACCATCGCAAATTCACATTTAAAAAGAATACTATTGGACAATGTTAGAGAAAACGACCACTATGACATCATCGCATTCTACACATTCCACAAATACTAACTCAAAATGAGCATGCGCAAATTCACACAACTAATACACATTGCACTAATATTAATTGCTAATAAAGCACACCTGAACTCAATTTACAACGGAAATTGGTACATCATTAAACATTTACACAGGGTATATAAGCACCACACAAGCAGGGCTTCTTTGACTGTGTTGCTGGTGGGTCTTTGGAGATTGGAGGTTTAAGATTAGAGAGTTGGTGCATTATTGTGAGTGAGTTAGTGTTAGCGTGAGAGAGTCAGTTGTTAGTGTTATCGTGAGTGAGTTAGTGGGAGTTAGTGGGAGTGGGAGAGAGTCTGTTAGTGGGAGCGTGAGTGAGTTAGAGGGAGTGGGAGTTGTTAGTGAGAGTTGTTAGTGGGAGCGTAAGTTAGTGGTAGTTAGTGAGAGTTAGTGGGAGTGTTTGTTAGTGAGAATTAGTAGTAGTGTGTTAGTGAGAATTAGTAGTAGTGTGAGTTAGCGAGCGAGTGATTTTTCTGTACACGTAACAAATTTACACGCAAACACATTCAATACATACATACACTTATCAATAACACTACATACACTCCATACCCCCTACCCCCTCATACTACACTCCATACCCCATTCCCTGTAGTCCCATTCCCTTTCATCCCATTTACTCTTATCCCATACCCCATACCCATCCCATACCCATCCCCTAGTTACATTTAGTTTACATATCCTCCTTTTAGTCTTCTTCTTCTTTTGGTTTATTTAAATACTCCTTACCCTCTTTGTTTTTTTACATCCCTCTCACACTTTCAGCACTTTTTTTGTCTTTTTAGTTCTTTATTTTGACCCCCTTTCATTTCATCACACTCACTTTTTGTTTGATTAATTGGGGTTTAGTTTAGGGAACAGATGGAGGCCAGGCAGGGGAGAGGTAGAGAGGGGAGGAGAGGGAGGGGGAGAGGAACAGGGCAGGAAGGGGGGCAGAAAGCGGGGGTGGAAGCAGTGGGTGGACCCAGCCACTTGGTTCAAGATGAACAAGTGGCTGGGCCCAGTGGCGGACAGAGTAGGGCTTCACAGTCCAGGAAACAGAGGGCATCGTCACAGGGGAAGGCCAAGGCGACTAGGGAGGCGAGGTTTTCGATGGAGGAGAAGGAGGCCCTCATAGAGGCCTATATGGCCAGGTATAGGAGGCTGCAGCACCAGAAGACTACCCCGACTGACAAGAGGAGGCTCTGGAATGAGATAAGAAATACAGTCAATGCAGTGGGTGGCCGGAACAGAGATCTTGATTCGATAAAACATCGCTACCGGGACTGTAAGATGGATCTCAAGAAAAAGTTAAGCCTGGAGGCCCGACATGCCGCAGGAACCGGTGGCGGACCTGCCCTGGAAATAGAGTACTGCCGATGGGAGGAAATGTTGCGGCCCAGCATCTCCGAGGTGGAAATAGTCGGTATCGGAGGAATTGATACCGGGAACCTGCCACTCTCATCTGACGGTAAGCTCATTGAACAATAAATTCACATACGAATGTATTTCAAGGGACACTATACGCAAACCTTTACTTTCATGATTGAGGTAGCGAATACAATTTGACAAAACATTCAAATGTACTTATATTACCTAATTTGAATCATTCTTGAGATATATTTTAATGAAGAAATAGACATGCACACGGTGAAACAATCACAGGAGGCAGCTATATTCAGCTAACAATCAGCATCTTATAAGCATATTTAGATATGCTTTTCAGCAAAGAATATCCAGAGAATGAAGCTAATTAGATAAGAAAAGTACATTAGAAAGTTGATAATAAATGTATGCTTCTAAATCATGAAAGATAAAACATTGGGTTTCATGGCCCCTTAAGGATCAGATTAATGCTATAACGTTGTTTACACGCATTCAATTACTTTGCGGTTACATCAGTATCTAGGCTATAGGTTAGGTGTGCATTTAAACAGACTGAAAACAAACGCGAAAACATTCAGATTGACCAGAGATATCACAAACACGGTTTTGAAAAAGCGGAAATCGTATTGATTGTTTGTTAGATTTCAAAGTGGATTAATGATTCTGCATTTGTAATTGTATCATAAGCTAAGTCATTTAAAGCTTGATTTGCAAATATGCTAATATATACATTTTTTTTTTTTTTTTTAATATACAGAGTCTGGGGAGGAGGCAGCACAAGAAACACAGCCTCATCTATCTCCCCGGGATGAGAGTGGTGGGGAGGAATTTCCACTTCGGAGGGAAGAGGCCCCCAGTGACGAAGAGCGCACGGAAGCTGATGAAGAGGCCCCGGAAGCAGAGGAGGAGCCCGCAGAACCAGAGGACCCTCAAGGACCCGCACCCCGCCGTGCACGGGCACCCCGCCGTGCACGGGTACCCCGCCAAGCACAACAAGAGGAAATAGGGGAGGTGCGGGTTCTACTGGACTACATAGACCAGATGCGTAACTCCCGGATACAAAATATCGAAGGCCGCACTCGAATTCTTGATGGACAAAATCAAATAATTGAAGGACAAAACCAAATAATAAACATACTCAATAGAATCGAACAAGGCCAAAACAGAATCTTTAATCTGCACCAAGAGATGTTCAATTTTTTCCGGGAAGCGCATGCTGGTCTACCTCCTGGTCCGCCTCCTGCTGCTGGGCCTCCTGCTGCTGGGCCTCTTGCTGCTGGGCCTCCTGCTGCTGGGCCATCTCCTCCTGCCGGCCCATCTACTCCTGCCGGGCCATCTACTCCTGCCGGGCCATCTACTCCTCTTCAGCCATCTCATCCTCTTCAGCCATCTCCTCCTCTTCAGCCAGCTTCTCCTCCTCAGCCATCTTCTCCTCCTCAGCCATCTGCTCCTCCTCAGCCATCTTCTCCTCCTCACCTTGGTCGTCCCAGTACTCTTCCTTCCACTCTTCCCACAACATCTCCAAGGAGAACTCTTTGGAGTCGGCAGTTGCCCCTCCCAGAGCCTCAGCCCCGTGGGAAGAGGGGAAGGAAGAGGAAGTAAGTATTTATTTTCATCTTTAATGTTTTTTTTATTTAATGTGTAATGGATAGGTATGTGATGATGTGGTTTTCATACACTTGTGGACCACACTCTGTATATAATCTACTTCTATGGGACTGGGTCCATGGAGGAAGATTGTTTGCAGAGTGTGGGTTATAAGTGTGTGAAAACCACATCATCACATACCTATCCTTGTTCATGATATTGATTGGTTTCTGTGATGTGATGTCCAAACTGTTTCCCGAATCGCAAACAAAATTACCATTACAATTATCCATGATGGCATATTACTGTTTGAATGCCAATAACACAGCTTAAAGGGACAGTCAGAAAATTATTGATTACAAAGAAAACACTGTATTACGCATTATCAAGTTGGAAACAACAAAACATGGAGAAATACGTGTGACTTATGTGCTTAACCTTGTATCTATGACTAGGAAAAATGACCACTTATTTGTTGTTCTGACATAACAACCTTTTAGATATCAATGATCAATACATGGTAAATAATATTCTGTATGAGCACAAGGTTTTACATATACAAATGCTATCCAAATGCCCTCTAGTGGTCAAATTGTATAATGATTACATGCACTCTTCAAGCTCGAAGAAATGAGCACACGAACCTCATAGGTTTAGCTAGCAAATTTAAATAAACAAAGACAAATGATTAATTGGTGAGAAACCTTTGATATCATTGATATTACAAAATTGACTTTTAGAATAATGCAAAACATTATTTGTTTTCTAAACTGTCCCTTTAACAAAATTACATATGCTAACACATATTTGAAGCTTGTTGGTATATCTACATGTACTTGGTCAAAAATTAAATATTGAAATCAGATTTATATTGACGTGTTAAATAAAGTATATTTTCTTAAAGAGACATTATTGTGTTAATTTTTTTTTAGAAAGACATTTGTTTGAACAATGAATATGGTTTAAAGTCCTTTTAGGAGTGGGGGGGTGAAAATATGCTAACAATAATATATTTGAAGATTAAACAATGTGGAACTCATACATGATACAAAAATCAACATTTGCATTAAAGGGACAGTATACTATATTTTTAACAGAACTGTATGTAATAGACACTACTACAAACAACAAGATTAACATATACTGATATCAATATTACAAAGCTTCAAACACTTTCAAAGAAAATCGGGTTAGCTCTATTGAAAATATAGATCAACCCCCATTACAACCGTAAAACAAGACAATACACCATCATTAACATATGAAAAGACCCTTTACACAAACAGGAGAAAGCTGGAGATGGTACTCACATAAAACTCAGAGGCTGGGCGAGGAGTCTGAAAATTAATTACATTTTCTTTGAACAGAAGCAAAATGAAACGTGTATTTGTTAAACAATGGACTATCTAACTAGAGACAAAATAAAAAGTTTTGATTTATAATGTGAGTGTCTAATGAACCTTTAATAAAATATACAACGAAATTACATTTAGAAGAAGTCGGCATCATATATTTAGCATATGATAAAGCTAAATGCATATTGATTACTTTATTCTAACACAATAGCGCATATTTATTAATTAGATATCTTTAACATTAAAAACAACAGTCATTTTTATGAAAAAGGAACATATTGTTGACAAACATATTAAACAACATGGACTATAGAGATTTGCACTTGCCTCGAAATATCATATGCATGAAAACATTTTGCTTTCGTTCGTTTATTCAACCAGACATCCAGCAAAAGAGAATGTGGTGGTCTTTATCAGCTACGGGTCAACAATGTAACATGATGCAAATAATACATATTCTCAAGGTTTTTAAAATTGGCTGCAGTCACAAACGTGTTTAACATGCACAAACAAATATTGCGGGACTACGTAATCCAATCAGACGTTTTTTTACCTTTGCATGTGACGTCTTAACATGGCGCTTCCTTGATCACGTAAGAACGCCATCCAATAAAAGGCACATTCTTGATCACGTAAGAACGCCCAAAAAAAAAGGCGCATCCTTGATCGCGTCAAAACGCCATCCAATAAAAGGCACATTCTTGATCACGTAAGAACGTCAGTCAATACAAGGAATCATTGGACAGCCTGGCAGGTGACGTTTTAAGCAACATGGCACATCCGAGATAGCTGAAAAACCGCAGCCAATACAAGGACTCAGTTGACAGCTTGGCATATCACTAAAAAACGTATTTATATTTTAGGAACTAGTATGTGTCTAGATTGCTATCTAGGAATGTCACCAAATCATGAATCATCTTTTCGGACTTGACTGTCCCTTGAACTATAGCTATGGTGTATATCTTTAACATTTAAAAGATACACATGAGAAATACATATGCCATTGATGTTTTAAGATATGTTTTGATTGTTTTGGAATAACAATAATGATACATGGATTGATTAAACGTGTCATTTATTCAAGTTTAAATATGGTCAGCCTACCTATAGCCATATATGGGAGTAGAATTATTTTGTTAACATATTTTTCCAAAAATATTCATCATCTAAAATATTTGCATTATACACAGAGATTTATTTGGTTACACTTTTACAATAAGATAGAATAGAAAATGAAATACATGTGCTGTCAACATTACAATATGATTGTTTATTAATAAGATTATATGTCCTTGTTCATGTAAAAAGGACAAAAACGCTTTAGAAATGGAAATACATTCATTAACAATTGTGCTCACCATCCCTTAAAGGGACATTATTTTGTTTTTAAAAAGAGGATACACATAGACAATACTATTTCAATAAAATGAACACTTTACAGGGATTATATCATTGTATCAATCCTCAGATCATTTGTTAAAGGTGCATCAATTCATGCAGAGTTTCTAAATACACACATGGATGTGAAAATTGAAATATACATATATACACAAATAACAATCTATATATACATATATAAAACAATTACTATGCTAATCATAATCATGCAATGATAAAGCTAAGAGAAAAATATATAAAGACAAATAATAAGATTACATTGGAGATGTTAATCTTAAAGTCATTTACAATTGTCTTACATATATGATTTTTTATAAAAAAATATTTTTGGTAGGTCCCTTTTACGGATCAACAAGATAAACTAGAGCTTTAAAAAAATAACATGAAGAATGAGGACAAAGAATCGTGCAATTACATGTCTTTTATTAGTATGTATAAACAACGTTTAGAAATAATCTTGTAAAAATAAGGAATATTTGAGCCATATGACAAGGTAACAGAGTGCATCACAGTCCATGAAGAGAGTTGCCAAGGGCCACCATAGCCCCATTGGAGACATATGACAAGGTAAAAGAGTGCATCACAGTCCATGAAGAGAGTTACCAAGGGCCACCATAGCCCCATTGGAGACATATGACAAGGTAACACAGTGCATCACAGTCCATGAAGAGAGTTGCCAAGGGCCACCATAGCCCCATTGGAGACATATGACAAGGTAAAAGAGTGCATCACAGTCCATGAAGAGAGTTACCAAGGGCCACCATAGCCCCATTGGAGACATATGACAAGGTAACACAGTGCATCACAGTCCATGAAGAGAGTTACCAAGGGCCACCATAGCCCCATTGGAGACATATGACAAGGTAACACAGTGCATCACAGTCCATGAAGAGAGTTGCCAAGGGCCACCATAGCACCATTGGAGACATATGACAAGGTAACACAGTGCATCACAGTCCATGAAGAGAGTTGCCAAGGGCCACCATAGCCCCATTGGAGACATATGCCAAGGTAACACAGTGCATCACAGTCCATGAAGAGAGTTACCAAGGGCCACCATAGCCCCATTGGAGACATATGACAAGGTAACACAGTGCATCACAGTCCATGAAGAGAGTTGCCAAGGGCCACCATAGCCCCATTGGAGACATATGACAAGGTAAAAGAGTGCATCACAGTCCATGAAGAGAGTTACCAAGGGCCACCATAGCCCCATTGGAGACATATGACAAGGTAACACAGTGCATCACAGTCCATGAAGAGAGTTACCAAGGGCCACCATAGCCCCATTGGAGACATATGACAAGGTAACACAGTGCATCACAGTCCATGAAGAGAGTTGCCAAGGGCCACCATAGCCCCATTGGAGACATATGACAAGGTAACACAGTGCATCACTCTCCATGAAGAGAGTTGCCAAGAGCCACCATAGCCCCATTGGAGACATATGACAAGGTAACACAGTGCATCACAGTCCATGAAGAGAGTTGCCAAGGGCCACCATAGCCCCATTGGAGACATATGACAAGGTAAAACAGTGCATCACAGTCCATGAAGAGAGTTACCAAGGGCCACCATAGCCCCATTGGAGACATATGACAAGGTAACACAGTGCATCACAGTCCATGAAGAGAGTTGCCAAGGGCCACCATAGCCCCATTGGAGACATATGACAAGGTAACACAGTGCATCACAGTCCATGAAGAGAGTTGCCAAGGGCCACCATAGCCCCATTGGAGACATATGACAAGGTAAAAGAGTGCATCACAGTCCATGAAGAGGGTTACCAAGGGCCACCATAGCCCCATTGGAGACATATGACAAGGTAACACAGTGCATCACAGTCCATGAAGAGAGTTACCAAGGGCCACCATAGCCCCATTGGAGACATATGACAAGGTAACACAGTGCATCACAGTCCATGAAGAGAGTTGCCAAGGGCCACCATAGCCCCATTGGAGACATATGACAAGGTAACACAGTGCATCACTCTCCATGAAGAGAGTTGCCAAGAGCCACCATAGCCCCATTGGAGACATATGACAAGGTAACACAGTGCATCACAGTCCATGAAGAGAGTTGCCAAGGGCCACCATAGCCCCATTGGAGACATATGACAAGGTAAAAGAGTGCATCACAGTCCATGAAGAGAGTTACCAAGGGCCACCATAGCCCCATTGGAGACATATGACAAGGTAACACAGTGCATCACAGTCCATGAAGAGAGTTGCCAAGGGCCACCATAGCCCCATTGGAGACATATGACAAGGTAACGCAGTGCATCACAGTCCATGAAGAGAGTTGCCAAGGGCCACCATAGCACCATTGGAGACATATGACAAGGTAACACAGTGCATCACAGTCCATGAAGAGAGTTACCAAGGGCCACCATAGCCCCATTGGAGACATATGCCAAGGTAACACAGTGCATCACAGTCCATAAAGAGAGTTACCAAGGGCCACCATAGCCCCATTGGAGACATATGACAAGGTAACACAGTGCATCACAGTCCATGAAGAGAGTTGCCAAGGGCCACCATAGCCCCATTGGAGACATATGACAAGGTAAAAGAGTGCATCACAGTCCATGAAGAGAGTTACCAAGGGCCACCATAGCCCCATTGGAGACATATGACAAGGTAACACAGTGCATCACAGTCCATGAAGAGAGTTACCAAGGGCCACCATAGCCCCATTGGAGACATATGACAAGGTAACACAGTGCATCACAGTCCATGAAGAGAGTTACCAAGGGCCACCATAGCCCCATTGGAGACATATGACAAGGTAACACAGTGCATCACAGTCCATGAAGAGAGTTGCCAAGGGCCACCATAGCACCATTGGAGACATATGACAAGGTAAAAGAGTGCATCACAGTCCATGAAGAGAGTTACCAAGGGCCACCATAGCCCCATTGGAGACATATGCCAAGGTAACACAGTGCATCACAGTCCATGAAGAGAGTTACCAAGGGCCACCATAGCCCCATTGGAGACATATGACAAGGTAACACAGTGCATCACAGTCCATGAAGAGAGTTACCAAGGGCCACCATAGCCCCATTGGAGACATATGACAAGGTAACACAGTGCATCACAGTCCATGAAGAGAGTTACCAAGGGCCACCATAGCCCCATTGGAGACATATGACAAGGTAACACAGTGCATCACAGTCCATGAAGAGAGTTGCCAAGGGCCACCATAGCACCATTGGAGACATATGACAAGGTAAAAGAGTGCATCACAGTCCATGAAGAGAGTTGCCAAGGGCCACCATAGCCCCATTGGAGACATATGCCAAGGTAACACAGTGCATCACAGTCCATGAAGAGAGTTACCAAGGGCCACCATAGCCCCATTGGAGACATATGACAAGGTAACACAGTGCATCACAGTCCATGAAGAGAGTTGCCAAGGGCCACCAAAGCCCCATTGGAGACATATGACAAGGTAACACAGTGCATCACAGTCCATGAAGAGAGTTGCCAAGGGCCACCATAGCCCCATTGGAGACATATGACAAGGTAACACAGTGCATCACAGTCCATGAAGAGAGTTGCCAAGGGCCACCATAGCACCATTGGAGACATATGACAAGGTAACACAGTGCATCACAGTCCATGAAGAGAGTTACCAAGGGCCACCATAGCCCCATTGGAGACATATGCCAAGGTAACACAGTGCATCACAGTCCATGAAGAGAGTTACCAAGGGCCACCATAGCCCCATTGGAGACATATGACAAGGTAACACAGTGCATCACAGTCCATGAAGAGAGTTGCCAAGGGCCACCATAGCCCCATTGGAGACATATGACAAGGTAAAAGAGTGCATCACAGTCCATGAAGAGAGTTACCAAGGGCCACCATAGCCCCATAGGAGACATATGACAAGGTAACACAGTGCATCACAGTCCATGAAGAGAGTTACCAAGGGCCACCATAGCCCCATTGGAGACATATGACAAGGTAACACAGTGCATCACAGTCCATGAAGAGAGTTGCCAAGGGCCACCATAGCACCATTGGAGTCATATGACAAGGTAAAAGAGTGCATCACAGTCCATGAAGAGAGTTACCAAGGGCCACCATAGCCCCATTGGAGACATATGACAAGGTAACACAGTGCATCACAGTCCATGAAGAGAGTTACCAAGGGCCACCATAGCCCCATTGGAGACATATGACAAGGTAACACAGTGCATCACAGTCCATGAAGAGAGTTGCCAAGGGCCACCATAGCACCATTGGAGACATATGACAAGGTAACACAGTACATCACAGTCCATGAAGAGAGTTACCAAGGGCCACCATAGCCCCATTGGAGACATATGCCAAGGTAACACAGTGCATCACAGTCCATGAAGAGAGTTACCAAGGGCCACCATAGCCCCATTGGAGACATATGACAAGGTAACACAGTGCATCACAGTCCATGAAGAGAGTTGCCAAGGGCCACCATAGCCCCATTGGAGACATATGACAAGGTAAAAGAGTGCATCACAGTCCATGAAGAGAGTTACCAAGGGCCACCATAGCCCCATTGGAGACATATGACAAGGTAACACAGTGCATCACAGTCCATGAAGAGAGTTACCAAGGGCCACCATAGCCCCATTGGAGACATATGACAAGGTAACACAGTGCATCACAGTCCATGAAGAGAGTTGCCAAGGGCCACCATAGCCCCATTGGACATATGACAAGGTAACACAGTGCATCACTCTCCATGAAGAGAGTTGCCAAGAGCCACCATAGCCCCATTGGAGACATATGACAAGGTAACACAGTGCATCACAGTCCATGAAGAGAGTTGCCAAGGGCCACCATAGCCCCATTGGAGACATATGACAAGGTAAAAGAGTGCATCACAGTCCATGAAGAGAGTTACCAAGGGCCACCATAGCCCCATTGGAGACATATGACAAGGTAACACAGTGCATCACAGTCCATGAAGAGAGTTGCCAAGGGCCACCATAGCCCCATTGGAGACATATGACAAGGTAACACAGTGCATCACAGTCCATGAAGAGAGTTGCCAAGGGCCACCATAGCCCCATTGGAGACATATGACAAGGTAAAATAGTGCATCACAGTCCATGAAGAGAGTTACCAAGGGCCACCATAGCCCCATTGGAGACATATGACAAGGTAACACAGTGCATCACAGTCCATGAAGAGAGTTACCAAGGGCCACCATAGCCCCATTGGAGACATATGACAAGGTAACACAGTGCATCACAGTCCATGATGAGAGTTGCCAAGGGCCACTATAGCCCCATTGGAGACATATGACAAGGTAACACAGTGCATCACAGTCCATGAAGAGAGTTGCCAAGGGCCACCATAGCCCCATTGGAGACATATGACAAGGTAACACAGTGCATCACAGTCCATGAAGAGAGTTGCCAAGGGCCACCATAGCCCCATTGGAGACATATGACAAGGTAAAAGAGTGCATCACAGTCCATGAAGAGAGTTACCAAGGGCCACCATAGCCCCATTGGAGACATATGACAAGGTAACACAGTGCATCACAGTCCATGAAGAGAGTTACCAAGGGCCACCATAGCCCCATTGGAGACATATGACAAGGTAAAACAGTGCATCACAGTCCATGAAGAGAGTTGCCAAGGGCCACCATAGCCCCATTGGAGACATATGACAAGGTAACACAGTGCATCACAGTCCATGAAGAGAGTTGCCAAGGGCCACCATAGCCCCATTGGAGACATATGACAAGGTAACACAGTGCATCACAGTCCATGAAGAGAGTTGCCAAGGGCCACCATAGCCCCATTGGAGACATATGACAAGGTAAAAGAGTGCAACAGGCACAACAAAAAACTTTTAAAAAGGCCAAATGGCAACAATAAAAAAAAACATCAACATGTGGACGGAGGATTCTTATCTGCCACCTTGGAGCATCTCCAGATCCTCCACTTACTGGTCATCCTCTTCATCGTCCTGTGCATGTCCAGCTCCAGATTCAGGCCTTGAACTTAATCGCATAATTTCACGCAGAGTCAAGTCCTGAACCCGGAGCTGGGCCTGCATGGTGTCGTTCATCCCTCTCAGGACAGCTGCGTTCCTCAACACAGCCTGCTCTACTCTTGCTATACCTTCTAGCATGAGCCATGCTGAGTCACAGCCTAAAATAAAGAATAAATTAAATATTAATGATAATTACACAACAGACGAAAAAAATAGAAAAGATACATTGTCATCATAAAGACAAATCATTCTTTACATCAATTAGTTTAAATTTATTCTTTACACATGAATTATGTTATTCAGACAGACCGAAATCATTAAAGGGACAGTTTACTCAAACATGTTGTCCCCTTTAATTGGTTTTAGATGATCCACTTATACAGCTTGAGTGTATAAAATCTTGTTAAAGGATTTACATTGTACTTACATTAGCAATTTAAATATTTTAATTATACTGTGGTAGGCACACCTATCCTTAAACATTTTGGCATTGAGGACAAGCTGTGTAAACATAGCAACCTGAAGAAATTACATTCCCACTGGGTTAGACAAGAGATAATGTATAAACATTTGTACATTAATTGTTGGATCCAAGTAGTGGTGATTGGTATATGTAGTGATATCCAATTAAAGGGACACTGAACCTATATATTTAATTGACTGATTCAGATAGAGCATGACATTACAAATATTTAAAAATTACACATATTCTTTAAATGTTTGAATTCTATAGCTAGATTTTGAATGCAAGAATGTCGGTTTTTATGGCAGGCCATATTTGTTTATCAACTTTGTTTGTCCCTGCTGGTTGATGGATACATTCATCCAACAATAAAGAAATGATGTCCACAATTATTTTATTTTTTGTTTTTTTCTTTGTTTCAATAAAGATATCAAGAGAATGAAGAATAATTCATAAGAGTAGTAAATTATAAATTTGATTAACATTGCATGCTCTATTTGAATCACAATAGAAAATATTTTCCTTCAGTGTACCTTTAAGTATCTTATAATGTTGATTTTGAATGATACTTACAGCTGTGCCTGGGAAGGACAATCCGACACTCAGGACAATGAAGGTTGAGACAGGGGGGGAGGGATGGGATTGGCTTGGGGAGGGATGGGATTGGCTTGGGGAGGGATGAGCTGATGCTCCGGGGTAGGCCGTACAGCTGGGGAGTGGGGAGTTGGGGTCTGGGCAGCTGTACGGGCCATAATACGGGGAGAGTGGCGAAGGGTGTTGTAGGGGCGTTTTTTGGGAGGGGCAGGAAATGATAAATGGGAAGGGCCGGCAGGGGTCTGGGCATGGGCAGGAGTCTGGGTATGGGCAGTGGTCTGGGCATGGGCAGGGGTCTGATTCTGGGCATGGGCAGGGGTCTGGGCAGGGGTCTGGGCATGGGCAGGGGTCTGTGACTGGTCAGGGGACTGGGCAGGGGCGGAAACCAGATGACCAGAAGTGGTGGATCCATCTGAAAATTTAATAAATATATATTAACATCTCATACATCATGAAATCAAATCAACGCATTTCAAATTGATTATGTTTTCTATATACTTAGAAGTGTGTTTGAATTTGTAAACAATTATGAAATGAGGATATGGTATGCATATAGGCACTCAGATGAATATCAATTACTGTCTGTACAATTATAACATTATTATTGTGTTTTGGCCTGGAATATGCATGTGACATAATGATGGCATGAATTATACATTTTTAAAAAAAAAAATTCATGCTGCCTGATATAGAAAGGGGGCAGTAGTGTATTTGAACAGACAAATAATATTCCTTTTTAAAGTGCAAAAGCTGTAGACTTTGAATGTCTTCAATGAAATGATTTCAAATAAAGCAACATGTTGGAAACATGATAGATATATTTCACATACCATTAGACTCCAAGGCAGCCTCTTCCTCCTCCGTCACATATGTTAAATCAATCTCTGTAAAACATAACATGTTGTGTACACGTTAAGAACAGATATTATAACATATGTTACTGTTGTTCAAAGACACACATCAATGTTGCATTAAAGATATACACACCCAAAGTTATGATTTACATCATTTTGATGGAGCATACAAATTACATTAGATTTGTTATTCTCAATGATTCATATTTTCAATGTATTGTTTGTATTAATTTAAAAATCATAAAAGCATAGTACATAGAACATTTAAGATTTCTCATGTGTGTATCACTTGATGACTGTTGTCAAAAATGAACATGGAAACAAACATATGTAATACATCTTCTGAATAACAAATGTGTAGACTAATAAAGTTTTAATTATTAATCTTTCAATATTAAAAGAAAATTAATATATAATCAGAAGAGAAAATTATATGTTTGTTTCAAATGTTATGCTTCATCAGAATCATGCTCATAATATTGATTACCAATACACCTTCAATGACATATAAATGAGTCAATAGACTTACCAGGAGACCGCAAAGGCGGCTCTATGTCACTGCTGGATTCCTGTGGGCTCACCACACCAACTCTCTCTATGAATGATATAGATATATATTAGGAAACACATTTGGGATATCACTAAATCACATCTGTATCGAATTTTAAGATTAATCAACTTGAAAATGTGAAGAATAGAGCAGTCATTAAACCAGAAAATGCTTGATTGAATCAAGGGGATTCTGTTCAAAATGATGTATTGAACATATGTTTAATTTCAGACTATATTAGACATCAAACTCATCTCATACGATGCTATTGCATATCTAAATATACCCATTGATCAATGTTCTTAAAAGAATACACACAAACCACATTTTGAAGAGCAGCTGTTGACAAATCTAAACAAACACATGTGGCACATCGAGCCATTTGTGCAATGTACAGTAATCTTGTTTAGGACACAACACATATTTATCACAATTCAAAACCAAATTGATTAGTACAAATATGTAATCATGGTGCTGTTAGAGTATGCTGATATCTATAAAGTAACTCCAACAGTGAATATGTGAATTATATATCAATATTGTTTAATCCAAAGAATGTAAAGATTAATGAATCTATTGTTTTTTAAATCATTGATTTCTCTGTTCAAACTGTTCAAAATGATTTAACATTGACTCCTATTATAATTTGAATGTTGCTACATTTTAATCTTAAAGGCAGATAAGCAATATTGTATTCAATAAATATTGTTTGTTGAAGGTATCCACCAATCATCAATAAAAACCCAGGTTGTTCCACCAAAATTGAGATGCAGATAAACGTACATTCTTGATTTTAAAATACATTTAGCAATAGAATATTTCACATATGATGAAAGTATTATATTTAAATGTTTATTAATATTGCATACTCTATCTGAATGACAACATTAATAATTGTAGATCAGTATCCCTTTAATATAAAATTATATTGATTTGACAATGTTGGTGTTAATGAATTCTCTACTCCATATGTTGATGTAATGAATGGGATTGAGCATGCAATTAAAATCTAATATGTTATTTAAGGATATCCGAAGAATTATTTAATTTTCATCTATTAAAGGGACATTACATATAAATATTGAACAATGTGGATTTAGTATGTAATGTTCTGTCCATGTTTCTAAGACAAATGTCAATTAAAATGAGACATACCATACTGTGACAAGCCCTGCCTTAAGGATCCAACAGCAACATCCATATCTGTAATATATTAAATGAGGATTGCATATCATTAATACAAATCATGCCATGTTTAAAATCTTTACATTATTAGCAAATCAATTTAAAACTATTAATCCTTTGGTAGTCCCATGAGTTAATTGTTTCCTCAATTCAATTCATGATAAATATATCCTGTACTCTTATTTTCAATCAGTTGTGTTGTTTACTGTAGCTTTAATTATTTTTTGGTGTTATTGCATTCTCATCAATTGATGTGCATATGTTATAATTTATTTGGATTCTTCTTTTTTTATTATGTATAATATTGAATATAAGAATACTGTATTCTTCACATATATAATAATTCACATTTCATTTTGACCAACATGTATAAAGCAATGCCCCTTACAGCAAAGCCATGTTAACGTGTATGCGCAATTCCATTTTCGCGATCATTGCGCAATGATTCAAAGCGGAATTACGCATCCGTCATTTGACCAAGATGTATAAAGCAATGCCACTTACAGCAAAGCCATGTTAACGTGTATGCGCAATTCCATTTTCGCGATCATTGCGCAATGATTCAAAGCGGAATTATGCATCCGTCATTTGACCAACATGTATAAAGCAATGCCACTTACAGCAAAGCCATGTTAACGTGTATGCGCAATTCCATTTTCGCGATCATTGCGCAATGATTCAAAGCGGAATTACGCATCCGTCATTTGACCAACATGTATAAAGCAATGCCACTTACAGCAAAGCCATGTTAACGTGTATGCGCAATTCCATTTTTGCGATCATTGCGCAATGATTCAAAGCGGAATTACGCATCCGTCATTTGACCAACATGTATAAAGCAATGCCACTTACAGCAAAGCCATGTTAACGTGTATGCGCAATTCCATTTTCGCGATCATTGCGCAATGATTCAAAGTGGAATTACGCATCCGTCATTTGACCAACATGTATAAAGCAATGCCACTTACAGCAAAGACATGTTAACGTGTATGCGCAATTCCATTTTCGCGATCATTGCGCAATGATTCAAAGCGGAATTACGCATCCGTCATTTGACCAACATGTATAAAGCAATGCCACTTACAGCAAAGCCATGTTAACGTGTATGCGCAATTCCATTTTCGCTCTGTGACGCATATTCTGTAGAGCGCAAGACACATCATTCCTATATCATGTGTCACTAATCTAAAATCAGATATCTAAACATCATATGTAGTGTATGTTGTGAGATCTGTATAGGTTTAGTATCTGACTATATACACATTTATTGATTAAAAAAAAAAAAAAATATTATATGAAGTTGGATAATTACCTGGTTCAGATTCTCCATCTCCTCCCAGGCCACCGGACGGAGAAGCAGCTGCCCTGGCCCCCGCGTCAGGACTTTCAGATCCCGCAGCTGGGAGGGAAGAAGAGGAGGCAGAGGATGGCGAGGATCTGAATCTTTTGGGGACCCGGAGATTGAGGAGCTCGCATAAAGTCACCTCATAAGGGAGTAGGTACAGTTTCCGCGGGGCCTCTCTTTTGCCACCTCTTTTACGGGCTTGTACCCAGTCCCTTATGAGGTTGACTTTTTTGGTTAACCGCAACCTCATATCTCCGAATCTCCTCATGATCTGATCCTGGGTCCTCCTGACGTCACACACCAATCTAACCGCATTGGTGATAGACTCCCAGAGGGCCTTCTTAACAGGCGCATCTGTCAACCTCCTCTTGTTCCCAAACAGCTGGGGATAAAAGTCCTTGACGGCGTGGACCAGTGCAGCGCTCTCCTCCTTGGTGAACCTGGGAGCTGACATGCCTGCTGGGTTGTCCAATAAATATATTATAATAATAATAATATAAACTGCCTGCAGGCATTAGAGAACTGACAAAGATGGCAACGTGTAATGGACTTTTATATGGTGAAGTAAACATGAGATGCACCATGGGACAAGTTATCTGTACATCTGATTGGATAAAAGTTTGAAATATTGTTAGAATGTCTGTGAGACCATCCTGACTCAAGTTGTGTTTGTGTGATGAACTCTGATTGGCCGTTATGTTTCATATCTTAGTAACTTCCTTACACATACCTCATGGTGGTGCTGTAACTTCATTTTTCATGTAGACTTATTTGTAACTCATGGGCCTGTCATGCGGATATGTGTGACGCAGATTTAATATCCGTGATCCGTTAAATATTATGATTAAATTCTATTTAACATCTAATACTGTCACATTATTAATGTTGTAGACATTTCTCGGTTTAATAACGGTCTGTTTCTTTAATACAAATACACATTTAATATTGTATGTCTTTATTGTTCATAAAATCCATTTATTGACTTATTGTGAAGTATTGATATTGCTCTATTGAATGTATTTCATAATGCACATTGATTGTGTGCTATTGCGTGACATTAGACTTTAATGTTTAAAGATGCTAATCTGGTGTTTCAAGATGCGTTTCCCACGCAATATTTCTGAATGTTCAAATTCAGGTTATAAGGTCATTCACTTGGATAATCTGTTTATAAATGTTAAACTACAGGTTTGTTTGTTATTAGTAAATAAACCTCGAGCTTGTATTTGTCTGAAGTGCTCATATATGTTATTGTGCAATGGCGTCTTTATTTTTAAATAGACATTACAAACAAACAATTGTATCAAATGATCTGTAGAGATAGAAGATTGTTTAGACTTTAAAATGTAAATCAATTTATCTTAGTATTTAGATATCCTCAACATCAGAAATTTAAATGCACATGGTTGAGACAATCACATAAGGCATCTATGTGCATCCACCAATCTTCATCTACTGAGCCTCGATATGCTTTTCAAGCAAAGTATGTCAAGATAGGAAGAGAAGTAAATACACTCTTTAAATCTCTTAAAGGGACACTGTCCAAACAAATTTAGCGTTGGTGATTCAGATTGAGCATGAAATGTTAATCAACGTTATAATTTAATCCGATTCTCAAATGTTAACAATTATCTTGTTATCTTTCTTTGCAAATCAATAATGATATTTGAGATTACGGACAATTGTTTCAAAAAACCTGGGTTGTCCTTGATGATTGTTGGATAAATTAATCCACCACAAAAAACCAAGTTCAGTCCAGAGTACTGAAGCTAATAAATTATCTATTTAATGCCTTATTTTTAAAGTAATGATAGCAACATCACAAGGAGCATTCATAATATGAGACAATTTTTAAAGTTGCTTAAAATAGAATACTCATTCAGAATGTATAAATCATTAATTTTTTAACTGTCTCCCTTTAAGTATATTTTTAGTTCATGTCCCTTTAAATAAACATTTCACAATAATGCTTGAAATATCAGAAACCTAGGCACCTTCCTTTTGATAAATTAGTATAACATATGAGTATATAAAATTTAGATTAACTTCTGGATTGTTTTACACACTGACTGAAATATATATTGTAAAGGAGGTATTTCGGAGTCTTCAGCTTAGAGGGACATTAAGCTATATGTTATGTATGCATTTTGGATAAGATTATAATATTTGAACAACTTAATATGTTTTGGTATTCAATCATTAGATTGTAATTATATATATTTTTGGATTAAATACATATCTACATAGGCTATTTTGATGCTGATTGTTGGTTGCACATAGATACCTTATGTAATTGACTAAGATATGTGCATTGATTTTTTTTTTACAAAGTATATTTAAAGACTGAATGTAATTCTATAGTACTTTCTAAATATGTTTAAATTCTTTTATGAATTATTTAAAAATCAATACACAATATACTTTGTGAATGTCCCTTTAAGGACCAAAACATTTGTAATGTTGATTTAACATTGTCAAAATAAACTAAAGGGGAATGAAAATTATATATAGATATGTGATGTCTAACCCAAGAGGTAAGATTTTAAAAACTACATAATATTATTAACTATAGTTAAATGACTCCACTAGAAAATCAAATCGATTAACCTGCCATCCAATAACTAGCTTGTGAAAAATATCAAGTTAAATGACCTACAATTTATAAATGTAAAAATTAAAATAATTTAGCAAATAATGTTTTGAGATACCTAAGGAAGATACAAGATCTTATAAAATTAATTTTACATTCAACAACACTGTCACTTTAATGTAATTGAACCACTTCCCCTTCTTAAAAGTGAAAAAAATTAATTTTTGAGAAATTGACTACATATCCGAAATTATTTTAACATCTAAGAATTTCAAAAGAAAAGCATAGATGGATCTCACTCCCCAATGAATGTTAAAAAAGATAGTTTAATGTAATATTCTCTGAATCAGTGGATTTTCCACAATTAATGCATTATTTGATCTTATGCATGTGCTTGTCAAATAGACAACTACCAGTCATGGGAGTCAAATTGATTTTTATTGACAGATTATATGGATATTTATTATAATCTGTTCCAAAGAGTGTATTTAATACTAAAATGTTTATTATTACCATTTTAAAATTTAATAGTTTCTGAACCAAAAATAAAAAAATATTCCTGGAAGTCATCAGATGCCAATCTGAAATGTAAAAATTTTTTTTACAAAAGTTAATACACACGTAGTCAAAGATTCATAAAATACATTTACAATCATCTTGTGTCTATGCTCTAACTTTGTTCAACATTTTTTAAAGATATTTATTAATTATATTTAAAAAAAAAAAAATATATTGTGTAATAAAAAAAAATAAAAAAATCTGATTTTCGAATTATACATAAAAATGTATATCACATTTCAATAATATATATATTGAACATAAATGTCATATTTCATGTCCATTCAAATACCTCTATATCAACTATAATATGTATTCCTTTTTATGATTGTGATCCCTAAATATCTAATGATGAAATATGTATGACTAATGTATGTAAGCTACCAATAATCAACATTCTTCCTGTGATTCTTAACAAGCATGCATTGGTACACCAACCTGGATAATGCATGGTCTTTGAAAGTCAATTCAGGGGTAAACAGTTGATCTTCAATAGGTGTCTTATTCATCATTTCAAAAATAGAGGACTGAAATCCCATCTAAAAATTAGAAATTCATCTAAGTGTCTGATTGTGATCCCTAAATATCTAATTAAGAACTACATATGACTAATGTATGTAAGCTACTAATATTCAACATTCTTCCTGTGATTCTTAACTAGCATGCATTGGTACACCAACCTGGATAATGCATGGTCTTTGAAAGTCAATTCAGGGGTAAAAAGTTGATCTTCAATAGGTGTCTTATTCATCATTTCAAAAATAGAGGACTGTGAAATACCATCTAAAAATTTTAAAATCATCTAAGTGTCTCCAATAGGATGCCTCAACAGCCTTATTCTATTAAATAGTTGGCACTTACCATGTGAACATGTCTTTGTATGCTTTTCAAGGTCAGCAGATTTGAAAGATAATGCCAGACATGATCCCATTGGTATACTTCAATTTCAATCTTGGCTTTTTCCACTGTCAGTCTCGGCAATCTTCACTGTCAGGCTTCTAATTCTTCCCTTTCAGTCTTTAGATTAAGTCAGCTCCCTAATGGCATAAAAGGTTTATTCAAAATTACTACAAGTGTGTGAATCATTTCTCTAGCCCTCTCCCACCCACCATTTCATAAGAAATTTCTGTCACTAGCTTACTGTGTAGCATCTTGTGTTATGTTCTATCAAGTGTGAAGATGAGTCATATTGAGCAGAACAAACCTCTAATGTGTGACATTGAACCATAGTCATGCTAGAGGATCCCTTTCTGAGTATTTTCATTTTAAGTAATGTGTAAACTAAATACTAGTTTAGAAAATGTATGCCATATGATGTATTTGTGTACAATTCATGCCAGCAACAGTCCAGACATTTATACTTACCAGCTGATGTCCTCTTTAAAAACCAGGTGGCAAAGACTCGCTACAGGACCCAATGGCCAGAGCATCACCTATATTAATAAATGAAACACATTTTTAGCATTTGATGAACAATCCTAACATGTTTGCACAATTCTCTACTTGTCATTTCCCTAGAGTTCACATCTATTGATAATACTCCAGTCTAACTTCTATTCTTTACCGTCTAAAGTTGCGGTTGATGATGTTTGCTCTGACATTGAGCCCCTCGTCCCGGAATGGCCCCTCTAGAACAGGATCATCCTCCTCATCTCTGAGGAGGTTTCTGTCCGGCCGGACGGCCTGCAGCATCCCAGCCCGCTGTGCAATATTATGCAGGACGCTACAGGCTACAACGATCTTAGCCACCTTCTTTGGGTTGTACTGGAGGGCTCCTCCCGACCTGTCCAGGCACCTGAACCTCATCTTCAGGAGCCCGAACATCCGTTCAACCACCGCCCTGGTTCTCTTATGAGTCCTATTGTAGTGCTCCTCAGACACATCAGTCGGGCTACGCAAGGGGGTAATGAGCCAAGGCCGGCTCATGTACCCAGAATCACCTATAAATTATGAACAGAACATAATTCCAACAGAATCCTCAAAATAGTATTTGTAGTACAATAAAAAGTTTTGTACACGATAATCCATTAACAAATGTTTATTTTAACTTTAAAATATCTAGTTCAATATTATTCTCTATCTTCCCATTTCAGCTAAGACATGCTACATATGCGTATTTCTCCTAAATCAAGCCTTGTGTAAAATGCTAACTACATGGTTACATTACATTCTCTATCTGAGCATTTAAGGTAAGACATGCTACATATCTGCATTGAACTAAAAGACATTTGCGGAAAGAGACAATGACATGGTTAAATTGCATTAGCTAATATCTTCCCATTTCAGCTAAGACATGCTACATATGCGTATTTCTCCTAAATCAAGCCTTGTGTAAAATGCTAACTACATGGTTACATTACATTCTCTATCTGAGCATTTAAGGTAAGACATGCTACATATCTGCATTGAACTAAAAGACATTTGCGGAAAGAGACAATGACATGGTTAAATTGCATTAGCTAATATCTTCCCATTTCAGCTAAGACATGCTACATATGCGTATTTCTCCTAAATCAAGCCTTGTGTAAAATGCTAACTACATGGTTACATTACATTCTCTATCTGAGCATTTAAGGTAAGACATGCTACATATCTGCATTGAACTAAAAGACATTTACGGAAAGAGACAATGACATGGTTAAATTGCATTAGCTAATATCTTCCCATTTCAGCTAAGACATGCTACATATGCATATTTCTCCTAAATCAAGCCTTGTGTAAAATGCTAACTACATGGTTACATTACATTCTCTATCTGAGCATTTAAGGTAAGACATGCTACATATCTGCATTGAACTAAAAGACATTTGCGGAAAGAGACAATGACATGGTTAAATTGCATTAGCTAATATCTTCCCATTTCAGCTAAGACATGCTACATATGCGTATTTCTCCTAAATCAAGCCTTGTGTAAAATGCTAACTACATGGTTACATTACATTCTCTATCTGAGCATTTAAGGTAAGACATGCTACATATCTGCATTAAACTAAAAGACATTTGCGGAAAGAGACAATGACATGGTTAAATTGCATTAGCTAATATCTTCCCATTTCAGCTAAGACATGCTACATATGCGTATTTCTCCTAAATCAAGCCTTGTGTAAAATGCTAACTACATGGTTACATTACATTCTCTATCTGAGCATTTAAGGTAAGACATGTTACATATCTGCATTGAACTAAAAGTAGACATTAGCGGGGGGAAAATATATGGTTAAATTGCATCCTATAGCTGAACATTACGCTAACATTTTAAAACTACAGTGGCAATTGTCAAAATAATTAACCATGATGTGCACAAATACTCACCAACGAGATAACCAGGGGGCATTTGTCTTTCCTCAAACTGTCTCCACAGGGACGACAGAGAGAGGATGCGGGCATCATGACAAGCTCCTCCAAAATTCGCACACACATGCATAATCCTCATCTGTGCGTCACAAACATACTGCACGTTGAGGCTATGAAAATGTTTGTGATTTCTGATTGGAGCACGCAGCGCAATGTGGGTACAATCTATGGCTCCCAAGACATTGGGCATTTGAGCAATATCAAAGAATTCCCGCTTCAGGCGCCTCCAATCACCATCATTCTGTGGGAATCCTATGTATTGCTTACTGATACGTACCATGGCGTCCAGAAAGTTATCAAACACCCCAGAGAATGTACCTTGAGCCAGGCCATGCATGTACAGTTCTCCGGATTGAAAATTCCCGGAGGCCAGGACGTATAGACAGCTTAGCATCTTACTAATGGCGGGAACAGCAGTCCTTATTCTTATACGTGGCTCCAAATGAGGTTTAAGAAGATCGTAAAGGCCAATGAGCTGTTCGCGATCGAGCCGATACTTATCAAAAACCTCAAAGTCGCTCATGTTTTCCAAGGTGGGTCTCACCCTGTAGACACGAGGACCTCGAACCAGATGACCCCTTCGTCTCAGTCTGAGCCGCCGAGGCTGCCTGATTCGACCAACAGCTAGTTCGTCAATAGCAGCACCAGCAGCGTCTACCATGTCATCGTCATCCATCTTTCAAAACAGCGTAACAAGGTAAGCACTTGATCTGATGTGGATCACAAGTGATGCATTGGCCATGTTGTTTGGGGGATTTATAGTACAATTAGTCCAATGGTAGTGAGTTTGTAATGATTGCTAATTGTATTCACCTGTTTGTATGTGAGCGGCGCGAATGCTTTCACAGTGGGCGTTTATTTGTTGTTTGCTGAAATGTTATTTTTAAACAATGAATCTCAATGTGAAAGTGTCAAATATCACACATACAGTGCATGTTTGTAATGTTTGTTCATATGCGTAATCAATATTTCTTAAACGCGATCTTATAGTAACAAGCACACGTCCAGGATAACATGAATGAAAGTGCATAGTTGTGTATAATGTGCATCGAATGTGATCGATCAATGTTGCTGCAATATTGTTTGTAAACGATAAAGTAACAGCTGCCATCTGTAGGATTGTATATATAAGTGATTGCCGAGCTGTCAATATTGTATGCGTCCCTTTAAAATCGCACTAATGCTGAATAACTTCCGGCTGTCATCTGTAGTATTGTATATATAAGTGATTTCCGAGCTGTCAATATTGTACGCGTCCCTTTAAAATCGCAATAATAATTCCGAACTTCCCGTCTGCCATCTGTAGTATTGTATATATAAGTGATTGCCGAGCTGTCAATATTGTATGTGTCCCTTTCAAATCGCAATAATACTGAATAACTTCCGGCTGTCATCTGTAGTATTGTATATATAAGTGATTGCCGAGATGTCAATATTGTATGCGTCCCTTTCAAATCGCACTAATACTGAATAACTTCCGGCTGTCATCTGTAGTATTGTGTATATATAAGTGATTGCCGAGCAGTCAATATTGTATGCGTCCCTTTCAAATCGCACTAATACTGAATAACTTCCGGCTGTCATCTGTAGTATTGTATATATAAGTGATTGCCGAGATGTCAATATTGTATGCGTCCCTTTCAAATCGCACTAATACTGAATAACTTCCGGCTGTCATCTGTAGTATTGTATATATAAGTGATTGCCGAGATGTCAATATTGTATGCGTCCCATTCAAATGGCACTAATACTGAAGAACTTCCGGCTGTCATCTGTAGTATTATATATATAAGTGATTTGCAATCTGACAATATTTATTAATTGTCCCATTGAAATCGCCTTAATAATGCTGTTCCAAACTGTTGTTTACGTATATGTTATATTGTAGTATTGAGTGTTAAAGTGCCGAAAGGGGCGGTACAGTGGTGAATCTGTGATGTGTATAGTTGAATCTTCTAATGACGTCATGATATTATTAACCTGCCTATGTAGTTCTGAAATCCTCATTGTGTTGTTGTATTGTGCTACATTGTTATTGTGTGCTGAATAAAATCTAAATGTGTGCTTTGTGGTTGTGTGATGGGTGATGCGTGTTATGTACATGTACGTATATATTGTGATTGTGTCCCACATATGCTGACTTCTATATAGCGGTCTGGCATTGTTGTTCCTTCCCATAAAGTGACATCTGTAATCTGGTGTACTGATGTTCTTGTTGTACGTAATTCCTAATGGTTTCTGGTGATGGAATCATGATGTTAAAAGTACAGTAAAATCCATATGTTCTGTTTTGTGATTCCTAGAGAGAATGTAATGTGTTTTTCCCCCATCATTTGAATGCACATGTATGAGTGAATGTTAAAAGTAATGTATGTGCATCCATGACTGATCATGTGTTAAGCCTATGTAGATATGCTGTTGCTGCAAGCATATGAGTTGAATAACTGAAATGCAATAATAAAGGTAAATGAGAATTGTTTCCCATTGTGTAGTGTTTGTGAATCCTGAAAAGTTGACATTATTTTTGTGTCCGTTTAAATGTAATATTTTTAAAACAAAAATGTTGTTACTAGTGATGTTGATTTGTAGTTGATGTAATATAAAATTCTGAAAGAATTTAATGGTGTTGTGAATATTCAAACAGTAAAATCCATAAATCCACCATAGGGAAATAGTCATTTCTTGATCTATTTATCATAGCTGGGTCTAACGCATGAAATCATGTCTTTTCTAGCGCTGGTATTTGGAGTTTTTCTGTCTACGCTATTTGCGTGTGTTAGGGAAATGAGGGTTTCGCGTGCACGAGCATGTCTTCCCAATAGAAGTCAATGGAGGCTCTAAAATTTGTTCTTGTTTTTTTTCTAAGACTGGTTTTCCTCGTAAAGTGAATGACGTCATGAGCTTTTGTGAAAAAGTAACTAAATCGTGTTCTTTTTGTAATAAATAAATATTTTGTGTATGTCATGTGGTGTATATTGTTTGTATGCATCGATGAGTGTATGTTTGTGATAATGTTATTAGTTAGATGTAGGTATATGAGGGTCTTTTCCCGTGTGTCAATGTAAGTCAATGGGAAAATGGATTTGTGTTGTTTTTTTTTCTAACACCCGAGATCTCGCAACTTTAATCCTTTGTATTTTTATGAAAAAATATTAAATATGAAAAATAAACATAGTGTAGTGTTTGTATGACTGTAAGTGTAGTTTGTGTAATATTTTTTATTTGATTCGTAGATCTTTTTTTTGTCGGTATATGTTTACTACTGGGTCTGAAGTGTCGGTAGAAATGTGAGCGTTAGGTTTTTTTTGAGTGTTGGTAACTGAACTCTAAATACCGGAGTCCGTAAGAAACCCGCGTTAGGAGCCTCTAACACTGGTTTTCACGGCTAACGCCGAACTCCAAATCTAGGCCTAAGTAAACATATTAACCCCTAAACCGCCGTACAACCACATCACCAATACTAACTAAACCTATTAACCCCTAAACCCCCCACATCACAACAACCTAAATTAAACTATATTAACCCCTAAACCTAACCCCCCTATCTTTAACATAATTAAAATAGACCTAAATTAAAGTTACAATTATTAACTACCTATTTTAAAATAAATACAAACTTACCTGTGAAATAAAAATAAAACCTAAGCTAGCTACAATATAACTATTTACTAACTACCTAGTTAAAATAAATACAAATTAATCTAATCTATAATAAACTATCAAGGAGTCCTGAAGAAGCCCCTGTTGTTTGGAGCAATATGGGGGTGAAACGTGCATAGGCAAGCTCCTAAGTATGTCGCACGATCTGGCTTCCAAGCATCTATACCATTTGGTATCCTAAACAAAAAACGCACTTTGGTGAGAGCTGCATCAAGGGTAACTTAACCCGGTATTACAAAGCACAACCTGCAATTGGAACCACCTGGAGAAAGTGGAGAGAGAGTGAGAAGGTTTACTTCTAATTGCATTATTCTGTGGAGAAAGTTCACCCGAGTGTGAATGAAATGCGTTCAGAAGATTACCACAGCATGGAAGCAAGTCTAAACTGAAATACATTGCTTCTTACGATGCAAAGCCTTTTACCTTTAACTGACAGCCGCAAGTATCAGAGGTTACCGGGTCTGGGTGAGAAAGTCGGGACCAATAAGAAATGAACATTACTATCCTAATCTGACTCTCACAGTGGGGACCTGAACGAAGCGGCAAAGTAAAGACTTATTACGCGCATTTTGTATGCACATTTCTTGTAAGTGTGCATTTTTAAGCTTTTTTATGTGACTTTATTCAAAATAAATACAGTGAATCGTGGATGCGCTTGTTTTTTTCTTTCTACAGAGAGTGAGAAGGAGTCCTATTCCGGTCCTAGAGGTGATGTGACATCTGACCCCTGTGTGAGGGAGAGCTGATGGAAACATAAAGACAAAGACACCTCTTGAGGGATATTAAACGGTAACGGAGTGCTGAGCAGGCATATTTGGACTACCTCCTAACCTCTGTTTGGGATCCTGCTTACTATCAGCTATGTGTGAACCTCTGATGACATCAGGCCCAGAGCGGGCGGTTAGCGATGACTAAGCACTTGGCAATAAAGTCAGAAGGAGTGAAAATCATTCAAGCGACAACCCTTACATATAAGCTGCTTCACTAACCAGCGTAGGAGATGGTAAAAGGAACTTTCCTTTATCTTTTTGGTTTTGGTTGCGAGTCAAGTGAATAACGAGAGCAGCCTTTGCTGCTTGTGCCTGCGTCTGCCGGTCTGTCTCTCACTACAGAGTGACATATTAACTGTTACATTTAGCAACATTCTTGTGACTGATTTAATCCATTATCCTTCTTGTTGACTTTGGGATACTATTTACATAAAGTCTTATTCCTAATGAACTTGATATGTATTCTATGTTGCCTTTAGACACATCGTTTTAAGTGTCTAGGATATCCATTGTTGTGATGAATATCTTTGGTTAAGATTAACTCTGTATATCTAGTACTAGGATACGAGTTCACATTATTTGGTAATGGCTGGCCAGTTTTGTACGCATATGTGTTATTTTTAATGTATGTATTTGTATATAGGATTTTTCTCACTCACATTGCAATTGTCCTTTGGAGTATGTTTGTATCTTTAATAAATTGAATACATTTTTTGATAAAAGAGTGCTGATTTCCCTTGCTTTTTAGGATTTGTCGAAATTCTGTACCACTTCTCCCTTTTTTGTACTATATATTAAGATTTTTTAAGGGTCTGCACCATTATATGCGTCTGCATTAAACTTTAACTGTGTATAACCTCACAAGTTAATAATAGTCATCTCTCCCGCCATGATCATTTTTTTATAAATACAAACTTACCTGTGAAATAAAACCTAAGCTTACACTAATAAAACCTAACATTACTAAAAATAAAAAAACCTTAGATTACTAAAAAATTAAAACTACAATTAGAAAAATAATAAACACTAAAATTACAAAACAATTAAAAAGCTACCATTACAAAAAATAACAAACGAAATTATCCAAAACAATAAAAATTATTCCTATTCTAATTCCCTGTTTTTTTTTGTTTTTTTTTTAAAAAACCACCCCAAAATAAAAAAAACCCTAATCTATAATAAACTAGCAAGGGCCCTTAAAAGGGCCTTTTATAGGGCATTGCCCTAAAGTTAACAGCTCTTTTACAAAAGTAAAATAAAAACAAACACCCTGTCCCTTTACTGTCCCTTTAAGAATAATATTTTGCTTCTTTTGATTGAACATCTGAAGAGTGGACAAATATAAAATGCAACATTTTTGTGAAGTTGCTAATGCAAAGATCCTTGCTTCTGGCATGATATTTCATGTGCTCAGATTCTAGAAAACCCAATTTCTTGGTGATTTTCTTAAAAAGCTTCTTCCGTGTCAAACTTCTGTTGGCTTAGGAAGTCTGCCTCCCATTCCTATATATCTAGAACAAGCTTTAAATGTTCATGTTTAATTTCCATTTTCCTATATGTGATATTTTAAGTCAACATCCATATTATTAATTGGATAACTCAATATGACCATTCTATTGTTGGTGTAAATCAGTTAATATTCCACTTATGCATTTTATTTATCACCATACATCTTAGATTCTTGTCCATAGATTTAAAGCCCACATTGTCATTCATTCTACAACAGCTACAGTATAGCAAGTCATGAAATTTATTAGTTTATGAGGATTTGGGTATACGTGTAAAAAGTGCAACATAATTGTATGGGAATTTAAAGGCACCATACTTTTATTGATCTCTATTTAAATACTTTGATGCATATACTATAGGACTTAATTAATTATTACTACAAACAAGCTTTAATATATCATGGGTTTTAACTGATTGCTCACTGCTTTAAAAGCATTAATATCTATTAGCTATTTCCTTCTAGGTAGTAATATTGCAAGTTATGCAGTTGAAATGGTTTTCATGGTCTAGGCCTCTGTATGGAAAGGTGACATATAATTGGATGGGCATTTAAATGCATATACACTTTCATCTAAACTCTGTTTAACCTCAGTCTCTCCTCAGTCACCAATTTAAAAGATGTTACTCTAAATATGACATCTTTGTGTCCTTGGTTATATATCGTTTATCTGTTTAATCCAATCTAATATTTGATAAAAAAACCTTAGATTACTAAAAAATTAAAACTACAATTAGAAAAATAATAAACACTAAAATTACAAAACAATTAAAAAACTACCATTACAAAAAATAACAAACGAAATTATCCAAAACAATAAAAATTATTCCTATAGAGTGCTGATTTTGCATCTGACTTACTGACATCAAGGGGAGACCGGAGACCAGGTTGGAATCACAAAGAAAATCGCCATCTTGCCTTCCTCCGGCCCAAGTCAAAGTGAGCACTGTTCCTGCCTGTGCAGACCACAAGGTGCACAGAACAAGATAGGATTCCATGTTGAATACTCCTTGAGAATGGAGGAGGATCTGTACTCAAAGGTACAAGCTTTATTTGAGGACCATGAGAGGCGGATACTCCGCAGATTTGATCGCATCCTAGCGATAGTAGAAGACTTGCGTGACGCGAGGGGGAACAACGAGCCTGATGCAGTGAGTGAGGTTACCGCTGCTATGCAGCCTGTCATACTACTTGAGGTGGGACAAGCCTCCGCACTGATAAGTAAGCCTACAAATGAATCTTTGCAAGCCGGCAATACGGAGGAACATATTGAAGAGGCCTGGGGGTCAGTAGCTCTGGAGGAGCGAAAACTACCGACATTTGCGAACAGGGGCAGTGTGTATGGTGAGATCTGGAGGTCACTGTCCTTTTATGTCTTTAAAACCTACTCAGATAAAAATGGATATGGTAAGGTTTGTGACCCTTCCTCCCCCTTACAACTGGATTTCACTGCTGCTTTTGTGGGACTGCAATGTGTGAGAGCTGGTGTGGGCTGAATGTCTTTACTGCAGCTGTAGGAATATAGAGTGTGTTACCCCTATGGCAACCGCCAGACCTAGCAAGATGCCTTTGCCCTGTCACTATTGCGCACCATTGTACTGTCTGTTTTTTTTGTTTTTGTTTTTTGGGTATACGTGTAAAAAGTGCAACATAATTGTATGGGAATTTAAAGGCACCATACTTTTATTGATCTCTATTTAAATACTTTGATGCATATACTATAGGACTTAATTAATTATTACTACAAACAAGCTTTAATATATCATGGGTTTTAACTGATTGCTCACTGCTTTAAAAGCATTAATATCTATTAGCTATTTCCTTCTAGGTAGTAATATTGCAAGTTATGCAGTTGAAATGGTTTTCATGGTCTAGGCCTCTGTATGGAAAGGTGACATATAATTGGATGGGCATTTAAATGCATATACACTTTCATCTAAACTCTGTTTAACCTCAGTCTCTCCTCAGTCACCAATTTAAAAGATGTTACTCTAAATATGACATCTTTGTGTCCTTGGTTATATATCGTTTATCTGTTTAATCCAATCTAATATTTGAAGGTGAACTGAGCATCCAAGTTGTCAAAGCTGACTGTGCAAAATTATAAACATTGTCTTCTACACTAGCTTGCATCTTTTTTGATTACCTATGTCCTTGACACACAATGAAACTCAACAGATATGTGTTGGTTATAATGACGTGGCTTATATATATGGTCTATATGTTGGGGAAGTTATATTGGTGTACTAAAATGGTACATGGTCCATATGCTTAATATAATGACATACTGTATATGAAAATGGTTCTCAATCTAGAATTAAAACTTAGTAGGTAAATCTCCATGGCCTTATTGTGTATAGCTGAAAGTATAGAATAGAGAATGGGGATGTGAGAGAAACCAAGTATATTAAGAGAATTAAAAAAGGTGAGGTTAAATGATTTTTCAACATATGAGCAACACCAGAACAAATAGTGATGGAAGCTAAATAGTAAATCCCAGAATCACAGAAAAGGTGGTTGATTTATGAAATAAACTTACTATAGAGGCAGTATGGACAATACCTGTAGGGAATTTTAATAATACATGGCATATGCATAAAGGTATATTATCCTTTAATTAACCTCTTAAGACTTCTATGGGGATTTAATTTGTAATTGAGTGGTCTCGCCACCAGCAGCAGTTCACTATTTCCAGTGGCCAGCAGGAAGTGACGCCACTTGCGGCAGGACCCGATCTTTTATACCCAAGAAAACCTTAAAGGGACACTGTACCCAAATTTTTTCTTTTGTGATTCAGATAGAGCATGCAATTTTAAGCAACTTTCTAATTTACTCCTATTATCAAATTTTTTTCATTCTCTTGGTATCTTTATTTGAAATGCACAAATCTAAGTTTAGATGCCGGCCCATTTTTGGTGAACAACCTGGGTTGTCCTTGCTGATTGGTGGATAAATTCATCCACCAATAAAAAAAGTGCTGTCCAGAGTACTGAAACCCAAAAAAGCTTAGATGCCTTCTTTTTCAAATAAAGATAGCAAGAGAATGAAGAAAAATTGATAATAGGAGCAAATTAGAAAGTTGCTTAAAATTGCATGCTATTTCTGAATTTCAAAAGAAAAATTTGGGTTCAGTGTCCCTTTAATAACCAGCGACGTTCAGGGTAACATTGTGGTCATTAAGGGGTAAAGCTTAATTTTTAAAAATAAATATAGGTAGACTTGAGAGGCCGTTGGTTCTTATCTGATATCAAAATATATGTTTTTTGAAGCTAATCATACAAGAATTAAATTCTTTGACTGTTTGAAAACAGAATTAAATTTGGCCAATACAAATTTCTATGCTTTTCTGCAAATTCGCCACTGGTTACAAAGACCCATGGTATCATTAGTGTCATATTTAAATCAAGCATGGTCCATCCATCTATAAAAAAAGTTTTACTGTTTATCAGAAAAATGTTTAAGCATTTCTGTTTAGGATTTTATTAATGTTTTGTATTAGCTAAATGGTCAAATTTTTTTGTTAAAAAACAAAATTATATACAGTATATATATATATATATATATATATATATATATATATATATATATATATATATATATATATATATATTAGGAATATATTGATTATATTTGTTGTTTTATTAATTATGCTAATTTAATGAACAATTATCTAAGGAGAGCTAGTTCTGAGTGTCTGGATTTTTTTATGTTTTTGAGCTGTTAAAATTCTTTTGACAAACATGCTGATTCCATTGTATTTTTGCTTATCCTATATAATAAAAGGCCAAGTGTGTTTGTCCAAAGCTGTCATGCGCAGTAGAGACTGCGTGCGAGGAAAAACACACCTGGCCTTTCAACTGACCTGGCGTCGTGTGGTGGAGTGGGCGTGGCCGGGCGGATACAGAGTGGGCATGGGCGGGTGCGACGTGGATGTGGCTGGGTGGGTGCGATGTGGGCGTGGCCGGATGGGTGCAATGTGGACGTGAACGGGCGTTGCGTGGGCAGGGTCGGTGTGACACGGGCAGGGCCGGGCGGGGCCAGATGCCGGGCGGCTGCAGAGAGACAAAGAGCAGAAGAGGGTGGATAGAGAGAGCAGAAGAGGGGGATAGAGAGAGAGGGAGAGAGAGACAGCAAAAGAGAGAGGGGGAGAGAGACAGCAAAAGAGAGGGGAGAGAGAGACAGCAAAAGAGAGGGGAGAGAGAGACAGCAAAAAAGAGGGGAGAGAGAGACAGCAAAAGAGTGGGGGGAGAGAGACAGCAAAAGAGAGGGGGGAGAGAGACAGCAAATGAGAGGGGGAGAGATACAGCGAAAGAGAGGGGGGAGAGAGACAGCAAAAGAGAGGAGGGAGAAAGACAGCAAAAGAGAGGGGGGAGAGAGACAGCAAAAGAGAGGGGGAGAGAGACAGCAAAAGAGAGGGGGGAGAGAGACAGCAAAAGAGAGGGGGAGAAAGCACAAAAGAGAAGGGGGAGAGAGAGAGCAAATGAGAGAGGGGAGAGAGACAGCAGAAGAGAGGGGGAGAGAGACAGCAAAAGAGAGGGGGAGAGAGACAGCAAAAGAGAGGGGGGAAAGAGCACAAAAGAGAGGGGGAGAGTGCACAAAAGAGAGGGGGGAGAGTGCACAAAAAAGAGGGGGGAGAGTGAATAAAAGAAAGGGGGAGAGTGCAAAAGAGAGGGGGAGAGAGCGCAAAAGAGAGGGGGGAGAGAGCGCAAAAGAGAGGGGGGAGAGAGTGCAAAAGAGGGGGGAAAAAGCACAAAAGAGAGGGGGAGAGAGCATAAAAGAGAGGGAAGAGAGAGCAAAAAAGAGGGAGAGAGACAGTAAAAGAGAGGAGAGAGAAAGCAAAAGAAAGGAGAGAGAGCAAACGAGAGGGGGGAAGAGAGAGAGCAAAAGAGAGGGAGAGGGACAGCAAAAGAGGGGGAGAGAGAGAGAGCAAAAAGAGGGAGAGAGACAGCAAAAGAGGGGGAGAGAGAGCAAAAGAGAGTAGGGAGAGAGCGCAAAAGAGAGGAGGAGAGAGCACAAAAGAGAGGGGGAGAGAGCATAAAAGAGAGGGAAGAGAGAGCAAAAAAGAGGGAGAGAGAGCAAATGAGAGGAGAGAGAGAGCAAATGAAAGGAGAGAGAGCAAACGAGAGGGGGAAGAGAGAGAGCAAAAGAGAGGAAGAGAGACAGCAAAAGAGGGGGAGAGAGAGAGCAAAAAGAGGAAGAGAGACAGCAAAAGAGGGGGAGAAAGAGCAAAAGAGAGGGGGGAGAGAGAGCAAAAGAGAGGGGGGAGAGAGAGAGCAAAAGAGAGGGGGACGAGAGAGCAAAAGAGAGGGGGGAGAGAGAGAGCAAAACAGAGGGAGGAGAGAGAGCAAAAGAGAGGGGGAGAAAGCAAAAGAGAGGGGGAGAGAGAGCAAAAGAGAAATGGGGGGGAGAGAGAGAGAGTGTAAAAGAGAGGGGGGGGAGAGAGTAAAAGAGAGGGGAGAGAGAGCAAAAGAGAGGGGAGAAAAAGAGAGCAAAAGAGAGGGGAGAAAGAGAGAGCAAAAGAGAGGGGGGATAGAGAGAAAGCAAGGGGTGGGACCGCTGCACTGCAAAAAATGGCACATCGGGGGGCGGAGCCGACAGCAAGCATGGCTGGTCACATTTTTCCAGAGCTCCAACTGATATCACCTTAGCATTGAAATAAGATGCAGCTTAGCTATGAAATTGGACTCAATAAAACTGGGGCTTTATGTTTATTTCCTCCCCAATAACCAGAGAGTGCTGATTTTGCATCTGACTTACTGACATCAAGGGGAGACCGGAGACCAGGTTGGAATCACAAAGAAAATCGCCATCTTGCCTTCCTCCGGCCCAAGTCAAAGTGAGCACTGTTCCTGCCTGTGCAGACCACAAGGTGCACAGAACAAGATAGGATTCCATGTTGAATACTCCTTGAGAATGGAGGAGGATCTGTACTCAAAGGTACAAGCTTTATTTGAGGACCATGAGAGGCGGATACTCCGCAGATTTGATCGCATCCTAGCGATAGTAGAAGACTTGCGTGACGCGAGGGGGAACAACGAGCCTGATGCAGTGAGTGAGGTTACCGCTGCTATGCAGCCTGTCATACTACTTGAGGTGGGACAAGCCTCCGCACTGATAAGTAAGCCTACAAATGAATCTTTGCAAGCCGGCAATACGGAGGAACATATTGAAGAGGCCTGGGGGTCAGTAGCTCTGGAGGAGCGAAAACTACCGACATTTGCGAACAGGGGCAGTGTGTATGGTGAGATCTGGAGGTCACTGTCCTTTTATGTCTTTAAAACCTACTCAGATAAAAATGGATATGGTAAGGTTTGTGACCCTTCCTCCCCCTTACAACTGGATTTCACTGCTGCTTTTGTGGGACTGCAATGTGTGAGAGCTGGTGTGGGCTGAATGTCTTTACTGCAGCTGTAGGAATATAGAGTGTGTTACCCCTATGGCAACCGCCAGACCTAGCAAGATGCCTTTGCCCTGTCACTATTGCGCACCATTGTACTGTCTGTTTTTTTTTTATATATACATATCTAATGACACATTTTTGTTGTGGTGGTGGTTGCTAAGGGCTCACACTGCTATCAAATTTGCTGATGCCTGCAGTTCAGTTCACAGACTTATTTAATAATTCTACTATACCTGTGGCTGCAAAGTCTACACTTATGAAGATCGTTATCGGAGACTGTGTGGATTTTGGGACTGGGACCGTGTGCAGGACTGTGGGACTTACGTGTAATAATTTTTGCGTTAAGTGCTTGGTTAACTAATTATAGCACTGTTTCTTCATGGGTTCAATAATGTTTCCTACCTTTTTTATTTTTCTTACCTTGCTATATGCTTTATGTTATAAGTTATCTGTTGCTATGTGTATTATGAAGTCCTTGGGCTGATTCAGTATTGCAGCTTTTACACTGGGTAATATGATTACGACATAATCTAGATCACAGCTAAATCTATGAACAGAAGGGTCAGTCTAGTGTTTCAGTCACATCCTCATCTCTGGATTGCTTTGCGGTAGAACTTCACTTATAAATGGTATATTTGTGTCATTGTACTACTAACTCCCAGTATGTTGTACTCCCAGCTTGCCTCTTATGATCTTCTAAAGTGTGTAACCTGAGCGCTGGAAAGAGGGATGCTTTTATAGCAAATAATCTAGCAATGTTGAACTACCTAGTTAATTATGCCATGTGCACAGATCACCATTAAACCTAATGACCTTGGTGCCCTATTAAATGTCTATTTGTGATCCCTTCTCCATATATACCCTGGAGAAAGTCTCTATCTCTATTGTGGTCCCCTCCCGAGACTATACACTGGCGAGGAGGAGAGTATATACATCTAGATATAGCTTAAGATCCATTGCTTGCTCATCATGAAGAACTTTGTTTACATTCTAGGCTTCGCCCCCCCTCCCTAACCACCCTTTCCCCCTCCTTTCCATCCTTCCCCCCCTCCCTTTCCACTCTCTCCCTCCTCCCTTTCCACCCTTCCCTCCTCCCTTTCCATCCCCCCCCTCCCTTTCCATCCTTCCCCCTCCCTTTCCATCCTTCCCTCCTCTCTTTCCATCCTTCCCCCCTCTCTTTCCATCCTCCTTTCCCCTTTCCATTCCCTTCCCCCCTTACCATCCTATTCCCCCCCCTTTCCACCTTTTCTCCCTTCTCCATTGCCTCCTCTTCCCTTTCCCTCCCCTCTCTTCCTCCCCTCTCCTTCTTCCCCCTTCTTATCTCCTTCCCCCCTCCTTGCTCTCTTGCCCCCTTTCTCCCTCTCTCCCCTCTCTTCCCCACCCTCTTCCATTCCCCCCTCATAAATGTAAGGTAAGGGATAACTAGCTTATCCTCCATACTCCCTTTTGGCAGAGTTATGCTGTCTCTGCCCTGTTCGTAGAACCAATGTAGTGGTTTCTGTTTATATAAGAGAAAAAATGGTTCTGCGGATTAAAAATGAAGAGATTTATTATGAATTATCCTGAGTTCAATGTCGATAGACTGTTTATCATCATAATTTTAGTATTGATGTTAGCTCATTTGTGCATCATCTATCTGTTCTTCTATGTATGTGTGAAACTGTCTATGCGGTTCTTTATCTCTGACACAGCGTTTGGTACTTGTATCTTTAACGTTCTTATCCATAACTGTAATATCTTCCCTCACTGTTATTATTAGTCTTAGGGACCTACCTGTGGTCCTAGCTGCCATGGGAAGAAGCCTATAAAATGCAGACCTTCTCTAGGTCTGCATTATTTAAAACCCTCTGAGTAGTACTTTTAATACAGGGGTCCAAAAGTGGCCCCAGCAGTATTGGAGGGAAAAATGAGGGTGATATCTGGTTTGCTTTTTGATCTTCACACCTTTGAATATATTTCAATTTGGGTCAGCTATATGAATATTGTGTTATGGGTACTATCTCTGCATATGTTGTTCAATATGTATCTTACCATGTATTATGTGCCATTTGTTTTTATGAGCAAACTGTATTAGTCTTGGAAATTGTTATTCCCTCAATAAAAATACTTAAAGAAAAAAAAAAAAAAAAATGGCACATGTACACGGGCTTTAGGACTAGTTATTAATAAAAAGATTGTGGGCTAGATGACAAGTGGAGTGCTAAAATATTGTGCTGCCACAAACGGGCAAATGCCCCCAATGCCCTCAAAATAGAGGACATTGTAGTTTTTAATAAAAAAAAAAAAGTACCAATTTTTTTTAATTACAAATAACTGCACTAGGCAGTTTTTGGAGTCTAAAGTTGCTGGGAGTGGGGTGTTAGAAATAAATGGCAAAAAATAAGTGCCTTTACTATGCGGTCTATGGGAATTGTGTGTTCCCTAGACCGCAATGTAAATATATATGTATAAACTTATATACATATATATTTATGAGTTAATATATGTATATACACATAATAACACGTAAATATATATGTATATAATCATATACATATATATTTAAAAATGCTGCCCATTGCAGTGCTACTTACCCCCTTCGCTACACAAGGTTCTGATGCCGTCTGTGACGGCATCAGAGTGAGGCTCCCCAGGAGCTTATGAAAGTGCGCTCTTTTGAGCGAAATGCTTCCTAGCGTTCGCATTGCGATTAACTTGTAATACCAGAACTAGGCAGTTTTTGGAGTCTAAAGTTGGTGGGAGTGGGGTGTTAGAAATAAATGGCAAAAAATAAGTGCCTTTACTATGCGGTCTATGGGAACTGTGTGTTCCCCTAGACCGCAATGTAAATATATATGTATAAACTTATATACATATATATTTATGAGTTAATATATGTATATACACATAATAACACGTAAATATATATGTATATAATCATATACATATTTATTTAAAAATGCTGCCCATTGCTGTGCTACTTACCCCCTTCGCTACACAAGGTTCTGATGCCGTCTGTGACGGCATCAGAGTGAGGCTCCCCAGGAGCTTATGAAAGTGCGCTCTTTTGAGCGAAATGCTTCCTAGCGTTCGCATTGCGGTTAACTTGTAATACCAGCACACATTATCGTTCGCTGCTATTACAAAGTGAAGCGCTAATATCTCTTGCTCCACTTGTAATCTAGCTCTGTGTGTGTTTCTACATTTCAATTGTGTTATTGATGTCAGCAAAAGTTGTTTTTTTATCTTGCTGATAATATCAATCTACATATTATTATGGTTGTTATAAAGAATAATAAAAGATTCAAACATATTGAAAAAAATATTTTGCTTTATTGTGTTTCTTTTTAAGGAAAGGTTGTGAAATGTAATTTTTCAAGGGTTACAAATATATCAATGTTTTATAAACCAACTAAGCGCTAGATTACATGACATTGATAAAAATGGGTTTCACACAAAACCTGTAGGTAATATCCCTTGCTCTTGCTACATACAGTCATGGCCAAAATAATAATGCACCACTTCGCCCAGAAAATTGTTGCAATTATAAATGTTTAGGCATTCTCATGTTTATTTATTTTGTTTGTATTGGTATGACACAAAAAAGTGGAGAGAAAAAAATCAAAATCTGACAAATTCCACTTAAAACTCCAAAAATGGATTGGACAAAATTATTAGCACCTTTAATTTAATGTTTGGTAGCACACCCCTTGGAAAAAAATAACTGAAATCAATTGCTTCCTGTAACCATCAATGAGTTTCTTACACCTCTCTACTGGGATTATGGACCACTCTACTTTCGCCAACTGATTCAGGTCTCTCATATTGGAAGGGTTCCCTTTCCCAACTGCTGTTTTGAGCTCTCTCTACATGTGCTCTATGGGATTAAGATAAGGACTCATTGCTGGCAAGTTCAGTACTCTCCAGCACTTTGTCTTAAACCACTTCTGGGTGCTTTTTGACGTGTGCTTTGGGTCATTGTCCTGCTGTAAGACGCATGAACTCTGTCGGAGACTCAACTTTCTGACACCGGGCCCTACATTGCACTACAGAAGTAGTCTTCAGATCTCATAAAGCCAGGCACACAGTCAAGACATCCAGTGCCTGAAGCAGCAAAGCAACCCCAAAACATCAGTGAACCTCCACCATGTTTGACTGTAGGGACTGTATTCTTTTTTTTAAAAGCCTCATTTCTTTTTCTGAAAACAGTAGAATGATGGACTTTAACAAAAAGCTGTAATTTTGTATTGTCTGTCCACAGCACTTCCAAAAGAATTTTGGCTTCCTCAGGTAAATTTTGTCAAACTCCAATCTGTCTTTTTTATGTTTCTGTGTCAGCAATGGGGTCCTCCTGGGTCTCCTATTATAGCATCCCTTTTCATTCAGATGGAGACGTATAGTGCAAGCTGACACATTTGTACCCTGTGTCTGAAGGTCAGCTTGAATTTGTCTGGAAGTTGATTGAGGTTCTTTATCTACCATTCGACCAATCCTTCTTAGCAATCTTTGATACCTTTTTCTCTTTTGTCAACATCCAGGGAAATTAGCAACAGTGCCATGGGCTGTAAATTTCTTGACAATGTTGCACATAGTGGACACAGAAACATTAATATCTATGGACTGGATTTGTAACCTTGAGATTGTCCATAGTTTTGCACAATTTTTGTTCTCAAATCCTCAGACAATTCTTTGCTACTCTTTCTCTTCTCCATGTTCTTTGTGGCACACAGAGACACACAACAGAAAGGTTGAGTCAATCTTTCACCATTTTAACTGGTTGCGGGTGTGATATCTATATTGTCAGTACATGTTAATTGATAGAGGTGAGTTCAATTACAAATTACAGGAACATCACAAACTTGGAATGCAATTATTTCTTACAATTTTGAAAAGGTGCCAATACTTTTGTCTAGTCCACTTTTGGAGTTTTGCGTGGAATGTGTCAGATTTGCCTTTTTTTCTCCCCTTTTTTTGTGTCATACCAATACAAACAAAAGAAATAAACATGAGAATGCCTAAACATTTGTAATTGCAACAATTTTCTGGGCAAAGTGGTGCATTATCTGACAGAAATGCAGTGGTGCCAATATTTTTGACCATGACGGACATGATACACTACACTTTAATAAATCGTATGTGGTAGTGGGTAATTGAAGTGCGCTTAGTGTAGGGTATCAGACACCATAACTAAATAACAGATCCTGGGGGCGTGGCCACGCAGCAGACATGGAAGGTCGCACTTTTGGGAGCTCTCTAAATGTTTTTCTATAAACGCCTAATTATTCCTGAAGTTTTAAGCCAATTTAGCTCTGACATACTTTATAAAGATACCTTAATGTGAGGTGACTCTGAATATGGACACTGGATATACCAAAATCTCAGATGAACTAATCTAGCTCACGGAAAGCGCTACTGAGGCCCTGAAATAGAGCTCGCAACACTCTCCAGACCCGACTGCCCGGGCTAGAGTTGAGATCTTCATTCTACTTTGAACCCGCACTACTCTGAATATGGAGGGAGAATATCTACTGATAAAGGCACTGCTCAGCAGACTGGACCGGCAGATCTCTAATACCTTTCAAAATCTTACACATGTGCTTAGGTCCACCATGGGCGCAGGAGACAACTATGCAGTCAAAATGGTGGAGACAATTGTTAGCTGTACACAGAGTACAGAGTTTCAACTCGCCGCAATTTCATGCCTTCCCATCACTCGTAATTTTGAAAAACAGTTTGCCCGAGACCCAGAGATACTAGAGCAGCAAAATACCTTACTTCTTGAGGATGATTCTACCCCTGATGGATCGGTTCCTGTTACGCAGATCAAGGGAGGCTTGGTGGAGCTTTTGTCATGCGGTAATCAGATCGGTGGGACCGGCCTCCTAATACACATTGATAACAGTTCCTGCATTTGGAGCCACAGTGACCAGATGGAGACTAGGTCAGAGAAGAGTTGTTTTGTTTGCGGATCTAAGAAGGTACGCTATGCTGGCCTATTATACCAGTCAGATTTGATGACCCTAGCCCACGCAACCCCAAACAGTCTGAACCGCTATGATCTGCAGCAGAATAGACTGACCTTGCTCAAGCCCTCGGTGCTATCTTGTGGCTCACGGCATCCAGACCGCTTCTCAGCTTCTGGAGTGGGTTGACTGTCCCATACACGGTGGCATATTGGAACTTTATGGCACTGAAGGCACATCTGTTATTGTTCTTTCCTGATGCTGAGGAATGTCTGTCAGGCCAGCTCCAATCATGTCATTTAGACAAGCCCTATACTATTGTTGTGGTTTAGTTTGCAATACGTTTAAAATCCTTTATGTGTGCCTCAGTTCATCCCCCCTAGTGTTATTTATGCATATACTAGTTTTGCTTTCTGTTATAAAATGTTTCCTCTTTTTAAATTACCTCTATAATACATCAGGTATTATAACACACTGTTTACACGGATATCCAAGCATCCATTTAATAATGGTTTATTTCAGTCACACACCTCACCCTGCATAATTGTGGTTGTACATATTTACACTCATTCAGGTCCAAAAGCCTATTAACCCTTCCCACGCACTTCTTCCACACCATAATAGTCCTATTCTTTGCGCTCATGTTTCTTTATAGGGGTAGTTTAATTACAACACACTAATACCAGGATCCACATGAATAACGCATATTTGTATATCTGATTATTTGCTAGAGCTCCCATATACCCTCCATTCTCTGACTAACCTATGTATTTACATTGAAATTTGCTTTACAGCATATATTTTTGCACCCTCCCACTATTCATATTATAGCTGCTGCGCTACCACATAAAATTAGTTACCAACCTTGCATATGCCATAATAAAGAGCACATGAGTACATCAGAGTAACCTTTTGAGCCATAATCTCCACTCTTCCTCTAAAATTATAATAAGGCCCAAGATATTTCTACACCTGGACTCAATACTAACTATCATATTCCCTGTAAGTCACACACATTGCATCTAGGACATGTCCTCCTTCCCCCTCCAACATCCCTACCTTACGTACGGCTCTCGCCTGTTCCACCCTTGTTCCTAATGTCTCCCATAATCATTATACTTGCTATATAACTATACACTTATAAATTAGTCTTAAGTAGCTACCATCTGACACAACATTATTAATAAAACTGGTCCAAGAGTGACCAGGACAGTAGCTACCTCACATCTCTGTTCTAAAATAAAATGAAGTCTCATTTAAGTTTGTTTAGCTTATCTCTAGTTCTGTTGTTCTTCATTTATGATGTAGACACCTGTTAATAATAAGAATGGTTACCCGTATGCCTTTTTTTGACCAGGCAGACAGTCTGTCTAACCACATCACTAACTAATTGTAATGGAGACTTTTGTAGCTTCTAAGACATCATCATCTGAAAAGTTAATATATATTCACATACTCTACAAGAGACGAACCTGATATTTTTCTATATGTTGTATTATATATGACTGTTTAGCTCTATCTATTTATTTTATGGCTTCAGTAACAAGTCCCTCACCAATCTCTTATTGGCCCAAAAGCTACCACTCCAAATGCTAACCCCCCTCTAATTATAAGCTTAGTAAGGCTCAAGGGAATTGCAATTGTTTTAGGAGGACTTAATTGCAGATAATAATTGGGGGAAAAAAAAAAAAGTGCAAGAAATCATTTTGTTGTAACTCATTAACTCTACGCTTATGCTTAAATGGTTATCTATTAGTAACTTACCACGCCCCCCTCCCCCCATTCTTATTTCGAGCGGCTTTTGCCCGCTGCTTACCCCCCCATAACCACTACTAAGGTCCAAAAGCGGCCTCACAAATGCCAATTTCCCTCCTCACTTTTCATTGGAATTCTCAGGTCCAAAAGTGACCCCTCCTCCGAGTAAATCAGGGAATCCTAACTAATATATAAAAATGAGGTTTCATTCTTAGACATGTGTACTTTTCAATCATCATTTCATACCACCATGTATTATATGAATGAATATTGTAATATTGACCTGTGATATGTATTACTTATTTCTGAAGTTCAAACATGATCAAATATGTTATTCTAGCTTTACCCTCAAAACTGTTTCCCTCATTAGCTATCTAAGTGCTTTTGCGAGTATCTAAAGGGTCTCATGACCAGTTTAAAGAGAGTCTCAAACTTCTTATCCTTGATATTGTCTGGACTATTACTCTCTTGCTCAATAGATATTTGTTTGTAACGGGCATGCTGCGCTCCTAAACGTGGCAGGTCTATTTACATTGTTTTGAATGGAAAGGTAATACTGTATCTGTACATCGATGTCTGTTAAGTTTTTTTTTTTGTTCTCATCTCTAATAACCTCAATAAAAATAAAATTTAAATAAATAAATAACAGATCCTTCAGACTGTTACAGTGGAAATTGAGGCAAACTCTAAAGAAGAAGTAAGGGCGCTAGAGAAGCTTAAAATACCCCATGAAAGCTTGACAATTGCTTATCAACAATTATTAAAAATGACCAGGGACTTAGATAAATTATATGTATATTTTATAAATCTCAGAGTTAGACAAACAACAAACTTAAAAAACAACACACAAATATTTTAAAAGGGACGTCTCCCTATAATTTCACAAATATACTTGTATTAATAAAATCAATATTTATATGGATACCAGAGTGCAATAGTGGTAGATACTGTAATTTTTCAAGATAGTTCACTCCTTAGGACATTGCCGTATATCGGATAATGTCTATATTTATTCTCAGATGTCAGGTCTATAGAACTCTTGGAAGCCGGTCTATATTAAATTGCAGGTATAGCCATCTGCACTTTATCTGTAATTTATCAAGTTAAAACGTCTTACTTTTATGGTAACACTTTACCGGTAGCCGATCTCTGTCAAGTGTGCTTCGTGGGTGTTCCTCGAGATCTCGGCGTCTGACGTCACAGTTTCCGGATCAGGGGCTCGTCTCTACCCAGCCAACCAGAACCTCCGTGGGTTCCAGTCTATTTATCTGTTGTTGTCCGGTCCGTTTCTTAATGCTTGGATTACAGTTGGAGATTGCTCTTAATGCTCTGCATGCAACCTCTGTTTATGCTATCCGCCAGGGGATAGAAAAAGATGAAATTACAACCCGGGTTGGTAACTTATCCTCTGTCTGATGGTGGTTCAGTATGTGGTACTAGTGTTTTCTACGCGTTTCACTCCTTTCAGAGCTTTATCAAGAATGACTAGCCCACATTATCCTCCTCCTTTTAAAGGGATCCATTTGTTTCCATTGGTCAAAACTTCATAGAGATTAAAGGTGGTATTTCTTCTGACATTTCAAACTTTGTTCCTTTTTTCTCTTTGGTGGAAGAGTCATTTTATCCGTTTTGTTCTTAAAGGGAAATTTCACTTTCTTTAAAGCTTATATTCCCTTCTTAATGATATCTGCATACCATTTACAGTATCTTTTAACCACCTTGTCCAATATTTTCTGGTAATAAAATAAATTAAACTAGACATAAATCAGATTAAACAAAAATTAAAATAAACATTAAAATAAAAATTAAAATAAACAGGTATCTGTTTTATAAGATCCCACAGAGATAGTAGGGAATTTTTTTTTAAAATATCATCTAATAGAAAAGTATAACTTTTAGTCTAAAATAAATGGGGATACATCTAATTCAGAATTTAAACCTCTAGGGTTCAGAGTATCATATTTGAATATTAACTCAGCCTCCTTTATTAGCAGCTTTTTTTCAATGTTCCCCCCTCGCCAATGTTTTTTTATGGTTTTAATTCCCCAATATGTTAAATCCTTTGTTCTCCCTTTTGTGAATAGTTTTAAAATGTTTATATAAATAAGTATACTACAACCCTTTTTCTATGCTTCTTAAGTGTTCCCTAATTCTGTCCCTTATCGCTCTTTTTGTTTCTCCGATATAGAACAAATTACACGTGCATTTTAAAACGTATATTGCACAGGTATGTGTGCACCTAATTAGCTCTTTTATTTGGAAATTATCTGGGGAATTATTAAAATTAATTTCTTTGATTTTTTTGCTGTGACCGCAGGCCTTGCAAGAATAGCATGGAAAAAAACCATTTGGCTTTGTCCCAAATAGATTTTTTTGTATTGTTAATCTTTAATTACTTTTCTGTCTTTTTAATTCACTTGGTGCTAAGTGTGATTTTAAATTTGCAGCTTTTTTAAAAATAAAAGTAGAATTGTTGGGGATTTTTTCTCCTAGAATGCTGTCCTCTTTTAAGATGTGCCAGTGTCTTTTTACAATTCTCTTTATCAAATTATTATCTACATTGTATTCTGTGATGAAAGGTAACTTAATCTGTTCATCATCAGTATTTTTAGTTTTTTCTTTGTATGTTAATAGAGTTTCCCTTTCAGTATTTTTGGCCCTTTGTATAGCTTTTTTTGTATGTTCTTTATTATAACCTCTAGAGTTGAATCTCTCTTCTAGAATCTCAACCTGCTGTTCAAAATCCATTAGTCTCGAACAATTTTTCCTAATTCTTAGAAATTGTCCCACAGGGATATTCTCTTTCCAAATATTCAAATGGCAGCTCTCAGCATGAATATATGTGTTACAGTCTACCTTTTTAAAGTGTGTTTTTGTTTCTATGGTGTTATTGATGGACATAATCTCTAAATCCAAAAATGTTATAGCAGTTTTACTATAATTATGAGTAAAAGTTAAACCATACGTATTATTATTCATTTAATTAAGAAGAGCTAGAAGTCCAGATTATGGTCCTTTCCATACAAGCAGAAGGTCATCTATGTATCTTTTATAGAGTACAAGGTTTGCACCATAGCTACCCCTGCCAAAGAAATGAGTCTCCCAGGCTCCCATAAATAAATATAATTATAAATTATAATTATAAATTTAATATAGACCGGCTTCCAAGAGTTCTGTAGACCTGACATCTGAGAATAAATATAGACATTATCCGATATACGGCAATGTCCGAGCCCCTGATCCGAAACTGTGACGTCAGATGCCAAGATCTCGAGGAACACCCACGAAGCACACTTGACAGAGATCGGCTACCGGTAAAGTGTTACCATAAAAGTAAGACGTTTTATTGTCAAGCTTTCAAGGGGTATTTTAAGGTTCTCTAGCGCCCTTACTTCTTCTTTAGAGTTTGCCTCAATTTCCACTGTAACAATCTGAAGGATCTGTTATTTAGTTAAGGTGTCTGATACCCTACACTAAGCACACTTCAATTACCCACTACCACATACTTTTTTCACTTTCCTTCATTGTTAGTAGCGGCTAGTGAAAGCATGGATGACATATTTGACTTAAGGGACAAAATTTTCTTAGATATGAAAGATGATAACATCACACACACTGACACAATTTCATCTGATAATACTTCAGATATCATGCAAAGTTTGGAATATGCACTAATTAAAGAACTTAAGCAGAAAATGGAATTAGTTTTTTTAAACAGATATACACAAAAAGGAATTATCCCAAGAGGTTTACAAATTAAGAAAAAATGCACTTTTCCTTTAAAAGAAGATTTACAATTAGAATGGAAGGACACACTCACAAAGGCTTCAAACACTTTAATAGATATATTGAAAAGATCACGAAAAGGGACTTTAGCAGAGATTGAGAAGAGTATTTTGGAAATTAAAGAAAAACTCAGATAGAAAAAATGAGAATGAATATAAAGAAAGACAGAAAGCAATTATTGGGAAATTAGATAATTTAAACAAAGATCTTTTAAGGACAAAATGGGGTAAAATGGAAAGGGAAACTAAAGACAATCTTGCACAACAAGACATAATTAACGAAGATGCAATGGAGATTACAGATAAAAGCACTAAGAATGAAAATACATATGAAAAAAGATTAAGGAAAGAAAATCATACTAACTCGAACACTTATGAACACAGAAGTAACCAACAATATAGAAATGAAAATATGCACAATAAAACACAGGGATCTAATCGACAAATCGCAACTATAGTCAGAATGTCAACAATGAAAGACCATGGTATCCAAGATATGGTAATAGAAATTACCAGAATTGGGAACCAAGGTCATACAATAATTATAACACCAATTATTATCATAGAACTTCATATAATAGGGAAAAAGAATGGCAATATCCAAGAAGGCCCTACAGGGCTGAGAATTTTAGAGACGATAGAAATAATCAATATGAACAGTGGAGGACCCCTACCTATAATCGTTTTGACGCTTTTAGAGAAGCAGAAGGGAGGGAAGACAGAAACACTAATACCAGTTCCCTTTTTTTAGAGAAGAGCCCTCTAAAGGAGGGCAACCACATGTTTCCGATCAGGATAGAAAAAGAACTAAACCAAAAAAAAAAGAAGTTTAGAGGAAAGAGAGGAAGGGGAATGCTCAAACGAAGCAAAAAGGTTGCGATAACTAAAGGTCAGCCGGGAATCTTTAATCTAAGCAGTATTCACCTAAGAGGAAGAGAAGGTTCTAGGTCTAGGTTTATCTTATGCCCCCACAACTAGACTTAACAAATTCAACACTTATATTAATGTTAAAAAATTCGTAAGGAATCTAACCCTCAAAAGATTTTATTTAAAAAATCCTGCTGAAAAAGAGCCTATTGCCCAACCTGTAAATACAGAAAAATATATACATTCCAACTTAAAACCGAAATCTTATTTCAATCCTATACATTCCAAAGGCAATTTTTTGGACACATTCGAAAAACTGGTTTTAAGTGATTTAAAAAAGTGTAATCCACCCAAATTAAGAAAATATAATATGACTAAAAAAGAAAGAACCATACTTGATAATTTGAAAAATAACACTGAGCTGACCATTAAAACAGCTGATAAGGGCGGAGGTATTGTCCTTATGGACACACAAAATTACCTAAAAGAAGCACACAGATTACTTAATGATAATAAGACTTATATCCAACCACAAAGTTTACACAGACACTAAATAAAATTTTATTAGAAGGTAAGAAATCACAGATACTTAAAGAAAAGGAATTTCAGTTTTTAACTCCAAAACACCCAAGAATCCCAATTTTTTATTTCCTCCCAAAAATCCACAAAAACTTAATTAATCCACCGGGGAGGCCTATAATTTCAGGGATTGATTCCCTATCAGCAAATTTGTCAAAATATGTAGATGGTTACCTGCAGAAATATGTCCAAAAATTGGACTCATATCTTAGAGATTCCACACAAGTTCTAAATATATTAAACTCCCTGAAATGGGAGGATGACATGTTCCTAGTGACTTGTGACGTTTCGTCACTTTATACCGTAATCAATCATACTAAAGGTATCAAAGCAGTAGACACTTTCCTAACATCAGACAGAGAAATGACCGAAATCCAAAAAATTTTATATTAAAAATTATCAAATTTATCTTGGAAAACAATTATTTTTCTTTTAATGACACTTTCTACATACAAGCGGAGGGTACAGCTATGGGTACAAGGTTTGCACCTAGCTACGCCAATTTATTTATGGGAGCCTGGGAGACTCATTTCTTTGGCAGGGGTAGCTATGGTGCAAACCTTGTACTCTATAAAAGATACATAGATGACCTTCTGCTTGTATGGAAAGGACCATAATCTGGACTTCTAGCTCTTCTTAATGAAATGAATAATAATACGTATGGTTTAACTTTTACTCATAATTATAGTAAAACTGCTATAACATTTTTGGATTTAGAGATTATGTCCATCAATAACACCATAGAAACAAAAACACACTTTAAAAAGGTAGACTGTAACACATATATTCATGCTGAGAGCTGCCATTTGAATATTTGGAAAGAGAATATCCCTGTGGGACAATTTCTAAGAATTAGGAAAAATTGTTCGAGACTAATGGATTTTGAACAGCAGGTTGAGATTCTAGAAGAGAGATTCAACTCTAGAGGTTATAATAAAGAACATACAAAAAAAGCTATACAAAGGGCCAAAAATACTGAAAGGGAAACTCTATTAAAATACAAAGAAAAAACTAAAAATACTGATGATGAACAGATTAAGGTACCTTTCATCACAGAATACAATGTAGATAATAATTTGATAAAGAGAATTGTAAAAAGACACTGGCACATCTTAAATTCTGAACTAGATGTATCCCCATTTATTTTAGACTAAAAGTTATACTTTTCTATTAGATGATATTTAAAAAAAAAAATTCCCTACTATTTCTGTGGGATCTTATAAAACAGATACCTGTTTATTTTAATTTTTATTTTAACGTTTATTTTAATTTTTGTTTAATCTGATTTATGTCTAGTTTAATTTATTTTATTACCAGAAAATATTGGACAAGGTGGTTAAAAGATACTGTAAATGGTATGCAGATATCATTAAGAAGGGAATATAAGCTTTAAAGAAAGTGAAATTTCCCTTTAAGAACAAAACGGATAAAATGACTCTTCCACCAAAGAGAAAAAAGGAACAAAGTTTGAAATGTCAGAAGAAATACCACCTTTAATCTCTATGAAGTTTTGACCAATGGAAACAAATGGATCCCTTTAAAAGGAGGAGGATAATGTGGGCTAGTCATTCTTGATAAAGCTCTGAAAGGAGTGAAATGCATAGAAAACACTAGTACCACATACTGAACCACCATCAGACAGAGGATAAGTTACCAACCCGGGTTGTAATTTCATCTTTTTCTATCCCCTGGCGGATAGCATAAACAGAGGTTGCATGCAGAGCATTAAGAGCAATCTCCAACTGTAATCTAAGCATTAAGAAATGGACCGGACAACAACAGATAAATAGACTGGAACCCACAGAGGTTCTGGTTGGCTGGGTAGAGACGAGCCCCTGATCCGGAAACTGTGATGTCAGACGCCGAGATCTCGAGGAACACCCACGAAGCACACTTGACAGAGATCGGCTACCGGTAAAGTGTTACCATAAAAGTAAGACGTTTTAACTTGATAAATTACAGATAAAGTGCAGATGGCTATGCCTGCAATTTAATATAGACCGGCTTCCAAGAGTTCTGTAGACCTGACATCTGAGACTAAATATAGACATTATCCGATATACAGCAATGTCCTAAGGAGTGAACTATCTTGAAAAATTACAGTATCTACCACTATTGCACTCTGGTATCCATATAAATATTGATTTTATTAATACAAGTATATTTGTGAAATTATAGGGAGACGTTCCTTTTAAAATATTTTTGTGTTGTTTTTCTAATTCTGAGATTTATAAAATATACATATAATTTATCTAAGCCCCTGGTCATTTTTAATAATTGCTGATAACCAATTGTCAAGCTTTCAAGGGGTATTTTAAGCTTCTCTAGCGCCCTTACTTCTTCTTTAGAGTTTATTTTAATAAATCGGCCCCTTAGATTTGGCATGTGGTAGCTACAGGAGCAAAGTAGCTGTAGCAGTTTTAAATAAGATTGATTTTCCCTTCCCTTGTTCTTTTGTAAGTTACAAGAAATAATATATAATATATTTATATTTATAACAAAAAAAGAACAGTTACACTTATTATATTAATAAATAACATTTTTCTAATTCCAAAAGTCTTAAAATGATGAACAAATAATTGATGCACATATCACACAAATATATATTAATAAAGTACATTGTAAAGATTAATATTCATATATTGTATTATTATATATTGTATTATTTTAAAACCATAGTATATATTCACCAATGCTTTGGTATTACTACTAACTCCATTATAGTATATAGCTATTACATTAAATTTGGTATTGATAATATTAATTGGTGTCTTGACATATAAACTAAAGGAAAGATAATAAACGTAAGTTATAATGTTTATTTAAAAAAAATAAAAATCTATGCAATCTTATATAGTTTACTATAAAACTAACACAAACATTCCACTAGTTGAACTTATAAGTTTTGAATCCACCCATAGCAAAAAGAGATGCAGCAACAGTTTATATATTTGTAGCAAGCAATGTATGATATATTAGCTACAATGCATCCGGAAATCGCTATGGCTACTCTACAATATCTCTTGCTACCATTTGTAACAAGTGAAGTGTGATAGCTGATGATTCACTACTTGTAGTTAGTGCTGATAAAAAAAGCTCTTGTTACAGGTAGCTAATGTTGTGTAATTTAGCCCTAAATCTCCTTAGCCATACCAAAAAAATACAATAAACTTTAAAATAAAACTGTACATGTATTAGACCTTTGTTGAAAAGTACTTTAGGAAGCATGAAAAGCTTGCAACCCTGTAATATGTTTTAATATATTATATGTAATTTTTAAAATAATGCACATTAAAGTGAGCAATTCTTCATGTGTACTAACCGGACAACTTTAGTCGTACATTGTGAACCCCCGTTGCACGTTATGCATATTTTACATTCCTATGTTCTTCATTTAGAAAATAATGTACTTTTTATTTTATATATATATATACAATTGTATGCAAAAGTTTAGGCACCCCTGACAATTTCCATGATTTTCATTTATAAATGAAAATCCCTATGTTCCTCACAGTGGACACTGACAGCTTAAATCTCTGTGATAGCTTTTTGTAGCCTTCCCCTAAACCATAATGTTGAACAATCTTTGTTTTCAGGTCATTTTAGAGTTGTTTTGAGGCCCCCATGTTGCCACTCTTCAGAGGAAAGTCAAAGAGAACAACATCTTGCAATTGGCCACCTTAAATACATTTTCTCATGATTGGATGCACCTGTCTATGAAGTTCAATGCTTAATGGGCTCACCAAACCAATTGTGTTGAAATGAATCAGTGCTAGGTAGTTACAGGTATTCAAATCAACAAAATGACAAGGGTGCCCAAATTTATACACCTGTCTAATTTCGTTTTGATGCATATTGCACATTTTCTGTTAATCCAATTGCAATGTCTCTATCATAGCCTGTCATAAATGGCATCATGGCTCCTATTTTTCAGCCTATTTAAACATCACATCTCAAGCTATCATTGCTTGATTATTTTGTTATTATTATTAATATTGAGAAAGTGACTACACAATTTAGGGGTGGAGATAGGGACAAGTTGCTGGACAAGAGGGAGATGTTCTGGATTTTTAAACTTGGCACAAGAGTCCCGCATTACCTGAATTCAGAATATGACCTCATCAATTATTGGAAATAAAGAATTCTTATTTGGGAAATTGAGTTGCACAACCAACACATACTGCGTACACATATAAGATATACCATATTTGGTTTCTTTGAGCATATGTTAAAGTGCCCTAATGTGCCTCTGTGCAAAGTGATGTATTTTCACTGTTTTACATCCCAATAACTGTTATGATTTGTTCAGTTTCTTTTAACACCTTATAGCAGAGCTTTCCAAACTGTGTGTCGTGACACATTAGTGTGTCGGCAGCAGTGTGTAGGTGTGTCCCAGCTTCAGCACAAAGTTTTTTTAATTTAATTTTTTTTTTTTTTGGTTTCCGACTTTCCGCCTGCCTGCTATGCATATCACATGGTTGACACGTGATTGATACCTAGTAGGTCACAGATCATCTTAACCTATTGGTGCAGCTCAGCCGGAACTGAAACTATTCCCATTGGTGGCACATTGGCTCCTGACTGCACATGTAGTCTCCTCTATCGGCTCGTGACTGCATGTATAGTCAGTGAGTGGGACAGCAGTGTGTTTGCAGCGCGGGCAGTGCTCAGTAGGACTCGCAGAGGGCGGCACTTTAAACGCTGAGCTGAAGTCAGAAGTCAAAGTGTTCCCAGTAGTGCATTGCTGCTCCTGCTCTTGATATATGGATAGGAATTGGAAGCTTAAAAATGCTTGATGATGAAATGCGAGTGTCTTTATCTAATATTCCACCAAATATTCAGAAACTTTGTTCATCCCATCAACTTCATACATCTCATTAAAATAGTAATACATTATTATTATATAATTTATGTATGTGTCTGTATCTCTTAAAACAAGTTAGTTTAACCTCCTGTTTGCTGGTACGACTGAATTACTATGTCGCGATATGATGTAGGTCTAAAAAGTGTGACGCCAACATGAAAAGTTTGGAAAGCACTGCCTTATAGTATGGTTTTCTCTTTCTCCTGATGTAATCACCATATTCTTGATATAGATATGCGTTAAAATATTAACATATTCAATATGTATATATATTTGCACTAATAAGAGAATTTCCTTTGTATAGATTTGATTTAAGATAACTTTTTATGTAGAAAATTAATCTGTATGCATTTCTCAAGTGTTCATACTTATGAATTATAAGCAAAGTGTATACTAAGTAATATGTATGTTAGGATGTGTATGTTAGGAACTATGCTCTTTAAAATATAGAGGCAAGAGTGTTTTAAAGGGTTAGTATACCTTTAATATTGTGTCAATCTAAGGTTAGCAGCACATGTTGTTTTTTAACCAATGAGAGGTTAATGTAGAGTATTTAAACCATGTGACAGATATACTCGTTAGCTATGATTACGGCCCTGTGTCGAAACATGTTAGCGTTTTCATTGCTGTGATACACTTTGCTTTTCACAGTTGGTACACTTTGCTTTTCACAGTTGGTACTCTCGCATGTCTTTTTTCTTTTACTACTGTAATAATAAAATTTGGATTTTTAATAGAAGACTGTCCCTGCACATTTTTTTGCATATTTTACATTTTGCATCCTGGATCATCAGAGGCTGCCTTTTTGATCGCTTCTTTACCCCAGTAAAGCTTAAGACAGCTTAGAAACTGTGTATCGAGGTTGGAGGAAGCCTACAGTTTGCCAAGTATAGTCTAAATCACTGAAGGGATTGAGACTGGAAGAATGCACTTATATAGCACTTCTAATACCCCTGAAATATTTAGACATCAAACTGTGCAAACAGGACCAAAAGGTTGAATTTTAAAATTAAAACATAACTTTTATTACTACAAAGGTTAAATAAAATCACTATGTAAATGTGTGTAGTTTAAAAACACATAGAAACTCGAATTAGAATTATTCTGGCTTTGATAAAGCATTCATGTATATGGGCATAATTTGAGGGCAACCTGGATGAGTAATATTAATATAGTGAGTGAAAAATCAAGTAAAAAGAGGTTATTGGATATATTATGTATTTCACTTATTATATAGCACTGGTTAGTGTGCCCAATCGAAGGTTGTATCAAGTTGTGTTGAGTATTCACACTATTGTGGGGATGAGTGTGCCCAGCTGAAAAGCTGGTTAGATTATAAAAAATGTTTGTTTGTTATAAAAATTATAGATGTGTGATATATTAGCTCTTATAATATAGTTGTGTGATATTTAGTTCTTAAGATGGGGAACCTCTTATACTGAGAACCATGATGAACTCTAGATATTACCCATTATTAAATTGTTCATCATCGTTCTCAGTATAAGAGGTTCTCCATCTTAAGAACTAAATATCACACAACTATATTATAAGAACTAATATATCACACATCTATAATTTTTATAACAAACATTTTTTATAATCTAACCAGCTTTTCAGCTGGGCACACTCATCCCTACAATAGTGTGAATACTCAACACAACTTGATACAACTTTCGATTGGGCATACTAACCAGTGCTATATAATAAGTGAAATACATAATTATCCAATAACCTCTTTTTACTTGATAACTAGTAATTTTCACTCACTATATTAATATTACTCATCCAGGTTGCCCTCAAATTATGCCCATATACATGAATGCTTTATCAAAGCCAGAATAATTCTAATTCGAGTTTCTATGTGTTTTTAAACTACACACATTTACATAGTGATTTTATTTAACTTTTGTAGTAATAAAAGTTATGTTTTAATTTTAAAATTCAACCTTTTGGTCCTGTTTGCACAGTTTGATGTCTAAATATTTCAGGGGTATTAGAAGTGCTATATAAATGCATTCTTCCAGTCTCAATCCCTTCAGTGATTTAGACTATACTTGGCAAGTTGCTTCTCTGCATAAGGTATATATATATCAATAAAACCAGACAGAGCACCCCCATTCTACTTATGTAGTGATATTGCTACTCTTTTTTGAACACATCGAAGCCTACAGTTTGTTGGAGCCGCCAGAGCAGGATCCCCCTTCTGATTGGGCAACTGGATCACATGGATACTCGAAACGAGATGCCGGGATAGACGCAGCAGTTCCATACAGAGGATCAGGGAGAGGTTGTTCCTGGCAAGATGCTGGTAGCGTTCATCACTTTTCAGAATGGATGGCAATACAGGACACCAGGATCGGTAAGTGGGTGAGGTCACAGAGTGACTTTATAGTCGTGTATGTACACACTGTTTAGCACCCATACCGGTAGTGTCTCTCAATCCCACTCCCCTGGGGAATAATTGCTTACGGGACATTTATATCTATGAATTATTTTCCTCACCTTAATCAACTGTAAAGGCACAGATTCTTTAGATGCACACAGTGTATTTACAATATTTATACTCTACATGCAGTTTATCTTTGGGCAATAGCTGCTGGGGTAACCGAAGACTACAAGTCTGGATTAATTATCTGTTTAGACTCAGATGTTTGCTACTGTTTTATATATATATATATATATATATATATATAAATACAATGTGGTAGGTAGCGCACCCCCACTCGCCTTGAAGAATAGTACCAGGGGTGCAGAAATAGTACATATAAATGATACAATTATTGCACTCTCTGGATTTAAAACACAGCAACCTTTAATGTGTGACGTTTTGGGGCATTCACCCCTTCCTCAGACAAACCACAAAGTGAAAGAAACAGTACTTTAATGCTAAAACTGACCCCTCCTACTTCCTCCACAACCAATCACAAAGGTACATCAGCTGATACTGACTTAATTACATTCTTGTCATAGTGATCAACAAAACTTATGACAACCATCATGATATGTCATACATATCAAATCGTGCATAAACAACAATATATTATTCATAATACATCCCCTGTGAATATTGTGTGCATAATCTGTGACATAAATTTACTAAGCAATGGAGATCCGTATATGTTAATACCAAACCCCATATTACTATCAAATCACAATAACTGCTGCCCTGTAATTATGTCTGACCTATAATTATTTTAGGTTCAAAACAGGATACTTCCAACAGATCACAGGAACGGCGATGGGGTCGAATATGGTCCCCTCGTACGCAAATCTCTACATGGATAACTATGAGACCAATGTGATGAGAGACCATGAGAACCCCAACATCACCATGTACAAGCGGTACATTGATAATATTCTGTTGATCTGGAAATGGGATGAAGGGAGTCTCATTGGTTTGAACTCCTGAATAATCAAGCAACACCTGTGAAGTTTAAAATGGTACATAGCAGAAAAGAAGTGGATTTATAAGAAAGGGATCTAGTTGAAGACGACAATGTACCACAAACCCACAGACAGAAACTCTCTTCTACTAGCAAGTAGTTGTCATCCACCATCTCTGATTAGGGTTATACCAAAGGCTCAGATGTACAGGGTGGTGAGAAACAATTCCCAGAAGGAAGAAGCACAAACACAACTACAAGAAATGTCAGTGAAATTCTCACAGAGGGGATGTACCTTTGATATTATCAAAGGAGCCCAGAAGGCAGCCAATGAATGCATAAGAACGGAATTACTGACAAATCAACTGAAAGAGGGCACAAAAGAATGGATGGCATTTGTCACTACGCATATACCTGCAACAGATTTGTTGGCAAGATCAGTAATGGAACATTGGAAACTATTGGCATCCGATACATCACTCCCCTTCCAAAAATCAGAACCCTCAAGAATGGGCTATAATAGAGGATGCAACCTACAAGATCTACTGATGAAAACAGACCCAAAACATGCCTACACTAAAGAGTTATGGTTATAGACCCAGAAACCAGGATGCTTTAAATGTATTAGCTGTACAAACTGTAACTCAATGATCCAAAGTACCTAATTTCATCACCCACATTCCAATCATAGATACAAGATTGAATTCCACCTAATCGGTTCAACTAAATATGTGGTCTACCTACTTAACTGTATTTGCAGAAAGTACTATGTAGAAAAAACACGGATGATGACATTAAGAAAAGGATGGCAAACCATCGGAGTGCCATCAGAACAGCATTAGAGAAGAAAAAGATGGATCAACCAGTAGCAAGACAATTTTTGGAAATTAATCACACGGTGAAGGATCTACGCTTCCTGTTGATTGACCATATACCACCCCTTGGATGAGGTGGGGACAGGAAGAGGAAGCTCCTTCAATTGGAAACTAAATGGATATATCCTTGGGGACTGTCTATCCAGGAGGACTTAATACCAGTGTGGATTAACACTGTTTCCTTTAAATGGGAAGCTCCTCTGAATGGAAAGTTCACTACCATACTCCATTAAGACATGAGGTAGTATGTTATAGCTGAGATAGCTACCATTTAAAGATTTTTTGGCCTTATGCCTCCCCCTGATGTGTTCCTTTATAATATATAGTGTAAGACAGGATCTAGGTGACTAGTATCTACCTGAGATATGGGGCTCCCTATGTAGTTCCCACCCTATCGCTAATGGCTAGGTATGTTATATGTCCCTATATTAAGTCAACTTTTGGCTGATTCTTTATATTAACATGTTGAGTCATTTTCTACATTTACATATTGAGCATTGGTGTATGTGTATATATATATTGAGGTGATATCCTCCTTGAACCGTGGGGTGTTTATGAATTAATATAAATCTGTATAGGAGCGCTGATATTTATGTACTGAACACTGGAATGCAATATCCATTTAGATAGCTTGTCACTATGAATCAACTAAGCGTTGTTTGATGTAGCATAGTTACAAGCTGTGGTGACTCAGAATATGACGTTGTGTGACACACCTCCCCATGTTATCACTTGGATGGGTGTGATACGTACTGTATGTGATGTCTCTTTGCTTACACACAATGGTCATGATATGAAGCGGTACATAATATACTTAAGATTTAACAATAGAGATATGGGGATTGTGGCCGTATATGAGATCGTAAACAGTGACTGGTGATTGGCTAGGCCTGATGACTCCCCCCATCTCTCTGTTGCGATTAGATTCCACCACGCTGCAATTGTTTGGTAATGGTGGTGATTACAGCAACGATGTGTACCACTTACAAATTAACGTAAAGGTAATGTACAAATGACAGCTTGAATTTTTTAGATGCATATTTGTAGTATAATTACAGGCCACAATTATTGGGATTTGATAGTAATATGGGGTTTGGTATTAACATATGCGGATCTCCGTTGCTTAGTAAAGTTATGTCACAGATTATGCACACAATATGCACAGGGGTGAATGCCCTGAAATGTCACACATTAAAGGTTGCTGTGTTTTAAATCCAGTAGGTGCAATTATTGTATCTTTTATATATATATGAATATATACTGTATATATATATATATATATATATATATATATATATATATACAGTATATATATCTGATCATGTTAATGTAAAATACAGTTCTCTACCTATATATCTATAGGAATAGGATCAGGTTAGCGCGCTCTCTAGAATGTGTAAGGTAAGTATAAAGTAAACAAATGAATACTGACCATTTTCGTTGGTATTATTTTGATTTCTTTCATTTTCTTTGTGCATTCATTTGGATATTCGATTAATTAAAATGAAAACGAAAATCCGATTTTTGTCACGAATGGACATTTGTATGAAAAAGAATGCACATTTCTTAAAAAAAATAATATATATATATATATATATATATATATATACGGCAGGTACTCACTGGACTTAACCAAGCTTAACACACTTTATTTGTGCAACCAGTGATGTTTCAGGGATCTCACCTCTTCCTAAGATGAGGATGTCTGAGAAAGCAATGAGAACCCGAAAACGTCACTGGTTGCATAAATAAAGTTTGCGTAGCTTGGTTAAGTTCATTGAATGTCTGTCATTTCTTTTTATAGTTTATTCATGCTTGCACTCTGGCAGTTCTATCTAGAGGTGAGAGTGAACTTATGTGTGGAACTATATAATATATGTTCCTTTGCCAATCTGAACTAACTGGCTTTTGTGAGTAAACATTTTAATTAAAAAAAAAGAAGAAAAATAAAGTTTACATGTATTTTTACTGTGTAACTGTTTACAGATTTGATCTTTTTTTATATTTGTTTAAACTATTTGCATACATGAGAGAGTGAGCAGCTGCACATAGCACTTACCACAAAGACATGTTACATAACCCTGTATGGTTATATGATATTCCCAAATCTTATGTGAATAGTATCTCTTCAGGATCATATGTGTGTTTATCTGACTCTAATAATAGCCAGTACCTCACCAGCCACTGACCTCACCGCACATTACTGCCCCAGTATGTATATATATTTCTCATAGTTAAAGTAGCACCTTCCAGGCTATTCAATTAATAAAGTTTTTCAGTGAAACTCTTACATATAACAATGCAGCACCTGCCGTGTTGTAAAAAAAGTATAAAAAGGCATGGGTAATGTTCCATTAATTACCAAACAAATTAAAAACAACCCCTACCAGTTTATGGTACAATAAGCCTTATATTCATTAAAAATTAGTATAGAGATACCTATAATTTATTATGGGCTAGATTACAAGTGGAGCACTAATTAACGCTCCAGTTCGAGAAGTAAGCTTTTTATTTTTATTATGAGTTGAAAGTAAACTGGTTTCCCTCATGCGCTCACCTGACGAACACAAAAAAATCTGTTTATCTCCATATAGCATGGGTAAGTTTTTTTTTTTATTTTGCCATTTGACTCTGGGCTGAGTTAAGTTTATTTTAGCTGTATATGAGACCTCAATGAATTCCTTATCAACTATCTATAATGAAGATCCTTTAGACCTCAAATGAAGATGTAATTTGTTACTGTCTTTTAAAACTTGTCCTGCTTTATACATTTCTATTTTACGCTATATATATATATATATATATATATATATATATTTGTATTTATTTTTTTGCCATGTCTTTCAACAAATGCTTAAGGAAAAAACTTTTGACATTCAACAAAGAGTTGAATGAGGCTATTATGATGTCATGGGGGTTGTTTCAGTTGTTATAAGTATGTTGAGCTTGTGACATATGTGATCAGCCTGAAGGGCGGGAACCCCAAAACATTGCTGTTCACTACAGTAAAGCCATGAATAAATAATCAGTGTTTCAAGATTTGGGAGTGTCTGCCCCTTAATGCAACAAAGAGTTGTCAGTAGTGATGTTGCGAACCTAAAAAATTGGGTTCGCGAGCGGCGAACGCAAACTTCCACAAAAGTTTGCGAACGGGCGAACTGGGTGAACCGCCATAGACTTCAATAGGCAGGCGAATTTTAAAACCCACAGGGACTTTTTCTTGCCACAATAGTGATGGAAAAGTTGTTTCAAGGGCACTAACACCTGGACTGTGGCATGCCGGAGGGGGATCCATGGCAAAACTCCCATGGAAAATTACATAGTTGATGCAGAGTCTGGTTTTAATCCATAAAGGGCATAAATCACCTAACATTCCTAAATTGTTTGGAATAACGTGCTTTAAAACATCAGGTATGATGTTGTATCGATCAGGTAGTGTAAGGGTTACGCCCGCTTCACAGTGCGCAGTGTAGGTGATATACCTGCCCTGACCATGCTTTGCAGACCAGGTATCAGTGGTCAGATGGACCCTTGCCCCAACACTGTGTGCCAGACATGCCATTATAGCAGACTTATATGGCTTTGTCGTTGCTTTTTGGTAATTAGAAGGCTGCTAAATGCCACTGCGCACCACACGAGTTTTATGCCCAGCAGTGAAGGGGTTAATTAGGGAGCATGTAGGGAGCTTGTAGAGTTAATTTTAGCTTAAGTGTAGTATAGTAGACAACCCAAAGTATTGATCTAGTCCCATTTTGGTATATTTAATGCCACCATTTCACCGCCAAATGCGATCAAATAAAAAAAAATTGTTCACTTTTTCACAAACTTTAGGTTTCTCACAGAAATTATTTACAAACAACTTATGCAATTATGGCATAAATGGTTGTAAATGCTTCTCTGGGATCCCCTTTGTTCAGAAATAGCAGACTTATATGGCTTTGGCGTTGCTTTTTGGTAATTAGAAGGCTGCTAAATGACACTGCGCACCACACATGTTTTATGCCCAGCAGTGAAAGGGTTAATTAGGGAGCATGTAGGCAGCTTGTAGAGTTAATTTTAGCTTAAGTGTAGTGTAGTAGACAACCCAAAGTATTGATCTAGGCCCATTTTGGTATATTTAATGCCACCATTTCACCACCAAATGCGATCAAATTTAAAAAAAACTTAAATTTTTTCGCAATTTTAGGTTTCTCACTGAAATTATTTACAATCAGCTTGTGCAATTATTATCTTTTTATAGTTTATTCATGCTTGCACTCTGGCAGTTCTATCTAGAGGTGAGAGTGAACTTATGTGTGGAACTATATAATATACGTTCCTTTGCCAATCTGAACTAACTGGCTTTTGTGAGTAAGCATTTTAATTAAAAAAAAAGAAGAAAAATAAAGTTTACATGTATTTTTACTGTGTAACTGTTTACAGATTTGATCTTTTTTTATATTTGTTTAAACTATTTGCATACATGAGAGAGTGAGCAGCTGCACATAGCACTTACCACAAAGACATGTTACATAACCCTGTATGGTTATATGATATTCCCAAATCTTATGTGAATAGTATCTCTTCAGGATCATATGTGTGTTTATCTGACTCTAATAATAGCCAGTACCTCACCAGCCACTGACCTCACCGCACATTACTGCCCCAGTATGTATATATATTTCTCATAGTTAAAGTAGCACCTTCCAGGCTATTCAATTAATAAAGTTTTTCAGTGAAACTCTTACATATAACAATGCAGCACCTGCCGTGTTGTAAAAAAAGTATAAAAAGGCATGGGTAATGTTCCATTAATTACCAAACAAATTAAAAACAACCCCTACCGGTTTATGGTACAATAAGCCTTATATTCATTAAAAATTAGTATAGAGATACCTATAATTTATTATGGGCTAGATTACAAGTGGAGCACTAATTAACGCTCCAGTTCGAGAAGTAAGCTTTTTATTTTTATTATGAGTTGAAAGTAAACTGAAAGCAATTATGGCATAAATGGTTGCAAATGCTTCTCTGGGATCCCCTTTGTTCAGAAATAGCAGACTTATATGGCTTTGGCGTTGCTTTTTGGTAATTAGAAGGCTGCTAAATGACACTGCGCACCACACATGTTTTATGCCCAGCAGTGAAAGGGTTAATTAGGGAGCATGTAGGCAGCTTGTAGAGTTAATTTTAGCTTAAGTGTAGTGTAGTAGACAACCCAAAGTATTGATCTAGGCCCATTTTGGTATATTTAATGCCACCATTTCACCGCCAAATGCGATCAAATTTAAAAAAAACTTAAATTTTTTCGCAATTTTAGGTTTCTCACTGAAATTATTTACAATCAGCTTGTGCAATTATGGCACAAATGGTTGTAAATGCTTCTCTGTGATCCCCTTTGTTCAGAAATAGCAGACATATATGACTTTGGCGTTGCTTTCTCATAATTAGAAGGCCGCTAAATGCTGCTGCGCATTACACGTGTATTATGGCTAGCAGTGAAGGGGTTAATTAGGTAGTTTGTAGGGAGCTTGCAGGGTTAATTTTAGTTTAGTGTAGAGATCAGCCTCCCACCTGACACATCAGACCCCCTGATCCCTCCCAAACAGCTCCCTTCCCTCCCCCACCCCACAATTGTCCCGCCATCTTAAGTACTGGCAGAAAGTCTGCCAGTACTAAAATAAAAGGTTTTTTAAAAAAATAATAATTTTTGTTTAGCATATTTACATATGCAGTGGTGTAGCATCCCCCTTAGCCCCCAACCTCCCTGATCCCCCCCAAAACAGCTCTCTAACCCTCCCCATCTGCCTTATTGGCGGCCATCTTGGGTACTGGCAGCTGTCTGCTATTATTTCACAGTCAAATGTACACTCCTGTTACACCAGATATGAGTGGTGGCACTGGGCAAGTGGGCACAGTATACGATGTGAGACTGACACACACGCTGGCAGGCAGGCAACTGCAATTAGATTACACAGGAAAAAAAAAAAAAGCAGACTGATGTTCTAGCCCTAAAAAGGGCTTTTTGGGGTGCTGTCCTTACAGCAGAGATCAGATGAGTCCTTCAGGACTGTAGTGGACACTGAATACACTAGCCTAGCTATCTATTTCCCTATTAAATCAGCAGCAGCTACACTGTCCCTCCTCTCACTAAGAATGCAGCTTCCAAATGAATCTAAAATGGCTGCTGTCCAGGAGGTGGGAGGGTCTGGGAGGGAGGGTCTGCTGCTGATTGGCTGTAATGTGTATTCTGACTTTGAGGTACGGGGTCAAAGTTTACTCAATGATGACGAATAGGGGGTGGATCGAACATCGCATGTGTTCGCCCACCGAGGCGAACATGCTATGTTCGCCGGGAACTATTAGCCGGCGAACTATTCACGACATCCTTTTTTCTATAGCGTCTCCCTTAGGGTAATTTCTAGATAGCTGATACTAGAATTCTGCCACTCATGGGTAAAAGCTATTATACTTATTCAGATAATCCAGGAAAAAGACAGCTAGCTGGTTTAGAATATGATTTCCATACACATAGATCATTTATTTATCTCCAATACACACTAACTGAATATACAAATGGATTAATACAATGCACACTGGTTCCCAGTCCTGTCTCTGTCTGCATATACTAGAGATCCTAATAGTCCCGGCCACCAAGCAGATGGGGAAAGGCAATGACACTCATGACGTAATTACATTTATTAGTTGGTCAGAGTGCTTTGGGTCTCCGTAGTTTGCCAGACATTGCCTCCTACCTTTTAACTTGAGTACCGGTAGTCTAGGTGGCAGGAGGATGGGCTTAACTTACGTGACTTATGTTCACTAAGAGTTTCTCAGTCACCGCGGGCGCCACATCCTGATCCACCTCCCAATATCCCTCTCAGACTGTCTTCACATATTGTGCACAGATAGGCTAAGTGCAAGAGCCACATGCTTGTGCTCAGCCTATCTGTGCACAGAAAGCCCCACGCCCACATAGCTTGTCATCACTAGATTATCACTGTGCGCACAACATTTTCCCTCATGCGGTTCCAAACACGCCAATCATTTTAGTTTCACAATCACACATAAATATTAAAATTTAAAACATTTTACATTTTTAAAGGGGGGCACAGCATTCGATTTGAGTGGGCATTGCCCCCTAAAGCCCCCCTTGGAGCCGACCCTGTATCACTCTCATAGTAACATGACACTGTGCTAAAGCTGGAGGTGTGTTATGAATACTTTATATTCATATGTTCTTCCCTTAGAAGAAAATGTTTAATACAATTGTTTGTAGTCAAATGTGACACATGGCTTTGGTGATAACCTTCTTTTAGTAACAATGATGGTATTTCATCATAAAGTGTATGTTTATTTTATGTCATCACATCACTATAGTAACACTACCTGCTTATATAGCTAAGAATCTAAGATACCAGTGATGTCATTTTAAAGTGACCAGCGCTTTTATTTTCAGATCTCTGTTTTACAAATTGTTTGGTCATTGTAACTGTGGCATGGTGATGCTATTTGTCAGAATCAGAATATTCCTACCTTAATTCCGATTGGCTGATAGAATCCTATCAGCCAATCGGAATTCGAGGGACGCCATCTTGGATGACGTCCCTTAAAGGAACCGTCATTCTTCAGTTGGACGTCGCCAGAAGAAGATGGGTCCGCGGTGGAGGTCTTCAGGATGGAGCCGGTCGTCATCGGATGAAGATGCCGCTTGGAACAAGATGGTTGCTGGTCCGGATCGCCTCTTCTTCCCAGATAGGATGAAGACTTTGGAGCCTCTTCTGGACCTCTTCAGCCACCGGATGATGGATCGCCAGCCCCCGCTTGGGTTGGATGAAGATTTTGGAGCCAGGACGGATCGGTGAACCTGGTGAGGTGAAGACAAGGTAGGATGATCTTCAGGGGCTTAGCGTTAGGTTTATTTAAGGGGGGTTTGGGTTAGATTAGGGGTATGTGGGTGGTGGGTTGTAATGTTGGGGGGGGTATTGTATGTTTTTTTTTACAGGCAAAAGAGCTGAACTTCTTGGGGCATGCCCCGCAAAGGGCCCTGTTCAGGGCTGGTAAGGTAAAAGAGCTTTGAACTTTAGTAATTTAGAATAGGGTAGGGCATTTTTTTATTTTGGGGGGCTTTGTTATTTTATTAGGGGGCTTAGAGTAGGTGTAATTAGTTTAAAATTGTTGTAATATTTTTCTTATGTTTGTAAATATTTTTTTATTTTTTGTAACTTAGTTCTTTTTTATTTTTTGTACTTTAGTTAGTTTATTTCATTGTAGTTATTTGTAGGTATTGTATTTAATTAATTTATTGATAGTGTAGTGTTAGGTTTAATTGTACGTAATTGTAGATATTTTATTTAATTAATTTATTGATAGTGTAGTGTTAGGTTTAATTGTAACTTAGGTTAGGATTTATTTTACAGGTAAATTTGTAATTATTTTAACTATTTTAGCTATTAAATAGTTCTTAACTATTTAATAGCTATTGTACCTGGTTAAAATAAATACAAAGTTACCTGTAAAATAAATATTAATCCTAAAATAGCTATAATATAATTATAATTTAGATTGTAGCTATATTAGGATTTATTTTACAGGTAAGTATTTAGCTTTAAATAGGAATAATTTATTTAATAAGAGTTAATTAATTTTGTTAGATTAAAATTATATTTAATTTAGGGGGTGTTAGTGTTAGGGTTAGACTTAGCTTTAGGGGTTAATACATTTATTAGAATAGCGGTGAGCTCCAGTCGGCAGATTAGGGGTTAATGTTTGAAGTTAGGTGTCGGCGATGTTAGGGAGGGCAGATTAGGGGTTAATACTATTTATTATAGGGTTAGTGAGGCGGATTAGGGGTTAATAACTTTATTATAGTAGCGGTGCGGTCCGCTCGGCAGATTAGGGGTTAATAAGTGTAGGTAGCTGGCGGCGACGTTGTGGGGGGCAGATTAGGGGTTAATAAATATAATATAGGGGTCGGTGGTGTTAGGGGCAGCAGATTAGGGGTACATAAGGATAACGTAGTTGGCGGTCGGCAGATTAGGGGTTAAAAAAAATTAATCGAGTTGCGGCGATGTGGGGGGACCTCGGTTAAGGGTATATAGGTAGTTTATGGGTGTTAGTGTACTTTAGAGTACAGTAGTTAAGAGCTTTATAAACCGGCGTTAGCCCAGAAAGCTCTTAACTACTGACTTTTTCCTGCGGCTGGAGTTTTGTCGTTAGAGTTCTAACGCTCACTTCAGACACGACTCTAAATACCGGAGTTAGAAAGATCCCATTGAAAAGATAGGATACGCAATTTACGTAAGGGGATCTGCGGTATGGAAAAGTCGCGGCTGAAAAGTGAGCGTTAGACCCTATTTTGAGTGACTCCAAATACCGGAGGTAGCCTAAAACCAGCGTTAGGAGCCTCTAATGCTGGTTTTCACGGCTAACGCCAAACTCTAAATCTAGGCCTTAATTACCTAAATCTTTTTAGTGTTATTTGTTAGATTATGCCTGAAGAAATTATCATTTTTAGACTGTGAAACATGTTGCATAATCTTTTATTATTAATAAATATCCCCTTTTTTAATGTACAATGATTCTGCAAGACTTTTTTTTCTGCTTGTTACTCCTAAGTAGAAAGTCTGCTTGCCGAGGCCTGTTGAAAAGGGTTACATTTCTATAGTCCTTAAAAGTACCAGTATTGATCTAGCACTCAAAAATATTGGGTATAGTGTTTTGCTGGTCTAACTGCAGAAAGGGCTGGATACATTTGCTATTGCAATATCCATTTACAGAACAGAAAAATAAGAGGAGTGTGGACCATTGGCCAGCTCGCTTTGCCTTCTTGCCTTGCACCTAGATTTTAGTGACATATATAGACATGCATACATACACACATACACATATGTATATATATATATATATATATATATATAAAATATATATATATATATATACTGTACATTGGAGCCCTTTCCAGTCAAACACCTTGCCATATACAATATCCCTTTTTAAATATTTTTTTCTCAATATTAAAATTGTAATTTTTTTAATTATCAAGTGTATATATGATTTTAACAATTCATTTTAATTTTTTTCATATGTTTTGTGAAACATTTATTTTAAGAATTAGATTTTACTTCAAGCCTTAAGTCACACTAATTTTCTAGCGCAATTTCGGCTTGCACTTGAGTGTAATCTATTTCAATTTATATCAGCGCTACTCATAGTGTTCATGATATCCATTAAAAGTATTGGCATTGCTAGAGCAATGTCAGCCACGTTAACCCTTCTTTGGTAAATGTGATTTACCATGGACTTGTAATATCAAGTTACATGCTAATGTTAGTGCCTGTCCAGTGATACTGCTTATTGCGTCCCGTTATATCATTAGCGAGCCACATGTGATTTGGGCTTCTATATCCAATGGCCAGGGTTATTTTACAGTAACTGCAGACACTTAACTTTGAGTGATATTTCGGTGATAATATAGTAGTGCAACTACATGCTTTTTCAAAACCTAAGGGGCCTCAATCAGCCCAATCGTATGAGATTGTGCTGATTGATATCCGCAGCCTCAGAGCAAGCGGACCAGTTATGGAGCAGCGGTCTTAAGACCGTTGCTTCATAACTGCTGTTTCTGGTGAGCCTGAAGGCCGTTCTGCCCTTAATATATCGACCCCTGAGATATAATTTGTAGCTTTTTTTTTTGGAGGGTAGAAAACCCAATTACATTTTAGTTTTAACTAGAATGTATTTATTATCCCCTGCTTAAAAAAAAGCTTTTAAATGTTTGTTAATGAGTGTCTAAAGGGCATTTAATAAATTGTCATGGGGCCTATGAAATATATGGATTCTTTTCTCTAGAAAAGTTTGTTTGGCTCTGTCCTTGTATATTGTGCTCTCTTATTCTCAATTTATTTTGTGACTCAAATCCAGTTCAATCACAAATAATGGACTACTTTCAAAATGTGGCACTCATCCTATGCTTAGTAACCCACTGTTGTAGAATTGTGAGCAACAATGAGCCTGTTGGAGTAACTTTCCTTTAACCTTGGTGCTTGGGCTGCTTTTTCCTGAGCAAGAGTGTTCACTAACACTAGCACTTGGGTAAGCTCCCCCTCATTCCTCTGCAATGGCAGAGTGGTAAACGTTTTTGTATGCATCGGGTTGCGTTCATATTAGTTGAAAGTAAAAAGTTATTGCTCGCTCGCTAACCTGATGCGCTAAAAAGCCGTAGTTAGAATATTGTGCGTGTGATAACCTATTCCCCATCATCTCTGATGAAGCGAATGTGCTCATGCGCGAAACAAGTAAGATAGGAGCTTACCTTATGTCTAGCATTGAAGTCTGCTCCGAATAAAACCTTTTGCATTCACTCTGAGACTCAGCGCTTCCTTTTCCTCATCTTCACCCCCATATAAGTCAATGGAGAGAAAAAAAGTGCAAAAAATCCTAACACTCCACTCTCACACTAACCCAAATGCATATTCTCAAGTGTGCTAACCCAACATAAAAATATGAATAATTCACATTCCAATGTTCTTTACATAGAGGAATATGTTCTATTTATTCTTACATACTTATTTCTACATATATCTGATGGTATTTTGGTACAATATATACCTAACCTATATATATATATATATATATATATACACATGACTATATATATATAGGTATAGATTTATACAGATATATATAAGAATATCTATTAAGAAATACATATAACATATTCTGCTATGTGCAGAACAATGAAATGTGAAATATTTACAGTTAATATATACTATAGCGCTTTATTTAATATGAATATTGCATAAATATTCTATTTCATGTTTTCATCTACTTGACAGCAAAGGGCTCCAATGCACACACATATTTATATATAAATATATCTATCTATCTATCTATCTATCTATCTCTCTCACTATATATATATATATATATATATATATATATATATATATATAGAAGAGTTTATGTAGAGAGAGTAAATCCTGGAAACAAAAGAAAGACCAGGATAAAAGACAGGGAATTCAGCACTCTTTTTTAAAATTTAAACTAAAGCTCAAAAGGGACTGTTAGATGTGTCAACCAAAAAATGCTAGTGTAGCTGCAAACTACTTAGATCCCAGTTATAAATCTGCCTGGCATTCAGCCTTAGATACTAAGGTGCCGTCAGCAGTAGGGTGTAGTAGTCTGATTACTGTTCCCCATTCTAATTCAGCAGTGAACTCATAGGCTTTTCAGGCCTGTGTTAACAATTACATATCATGTCAATGATTTCTGTTCATGTATAGACACCATCCCCTGACCGGTCAGGTTTGTAAGTATGTTATATATTTTTTATGCTATTTCAACATCTTTATAAAGTGATCATATATACCTTTTGGGTCTATTGGCATTTTTTACCTACTTGCATATACATTTTGTAATTATACCGTTAGTGCCAGGGAGTTCTCTCCTTTGCAGCTACACTAGCATTTTTTGGTTGACACATCTGACAGTCCCTTTTGAGCTTTAGTTTAAATTTTAAAAAAGAGTGCTGAATTCCCTGTCTTTAATCCTGGTCTTTCTTTTGTTTCCAGGATTTACTCTCTCTACATAAACTCTTCTATTTTATATAAGGGTCTGCACCAGATATTTGATATACTCTAGACCATACCAGTATTAGCCTAGAAGCCAACTGGTTGGATACTCCCTGTTTCTAAAAAAGCTCAAAATAGCAATTGCGTCCCCTCCGTTATTAAATTTGATATATATATATATAGTAGGGAAAAAAAGTATTTAGTCAGCCACCAATTGTGCAAGTTCTCCCACTTAAGAAGATGAGAGAGGCCTGTAATTTTCATCATAGGTATACTTCAACTATGAGAGACAAAATGTGGAAACAAATCCAATCACATTGTCTGATTTGGAAATAATTTATTTGCAAATTATGGTATAATAAGTATTTGGTCAATATCAAAAGTTCATCTCAATACTTTGTTATATATCCTTTGTTGGTAATGACAGAGGTCAAATGTTTTCTGTAATTCTTCACAAGGTTGTCACACACTGTTGCTGGTATCTTGGCACATTCCTGCATGCAGAACTCCTCTAGAGCAGTGATGTTTTGGGGCTGTCGCTGGGCAACACGGACTTTCAACTCCCTCCAAAGGTTTTCTATGGGGTTGAGAGCTGGAGACTGGCTAGTCCACTCCAGGACCCTGAAATGCTTCTTACGAAGCCACTCCTTCATTGCCCAGGCGGTGTGTTTGGGATCATTGTCATGCTGAAAGACCCAGCCACGTTTCATCTTCAATGCCCTTGCTGATGGAAGGAGGTTTGCACTCAAAATCACACGATACATGACCCCATTCATTCTTTCATGTACACGGATTAGTCGTCCTGTTCCCTTTGCAGAGAAACAGCCCCAAAGCATGATGTTGCCACCCCCATGCTTCACAGTAGGTATGATGTTCTATGGTTGCAACTCAGCATTCTCTCTCCTCCAAACACGACAAGTTGTGTTTCTACCAAACAGTTCTACTTTGGTTTCAGCTGACCATATGACATTCTCCCAATCCACTTCTGGATCATCCAAATGCTCTCTAGCATACTTCAGACGGGCCCGAACATGTACTGGCTTAAGCAGGGGGACACGTCTGGCACTGCAGTATCTGAGTCCCTGGTGGCGTAGTGTGTTACTGATGGTAGCCTTTGTTACGTTGGTCCCAGCTCTCTGCAAGTCATTCACTAGGTCCCCCCGTGTGGTTCTGGGATGTTTGCTCACCGTTCTTGTGATCATTTTGACCCCACGGGTGAGATCTTGCATGGAGCCCCAGATCGAGGGAGATTATCAGTGGTCTTGTATGTCTTCCATTTTCTAATTATTGGTCCCACAGTTGATTTCTTCACACCAAGCTGCTTGCCTATTGCAGATTCAGTCTTCCCAGCCTGGTGCAGGTCTACAATTTTATTTCTGGTGTCCTTCGACAGCTCTTTGGTTTTCATCATAGTGGAGTTTGGAGTGTGACTGTTTGAGGTTGTGGACAGGTGTCTTTTATACTGATAACAAGTTCAAACAGGTGCCATTAATATAGGTAATGAGTGGAGGACAGAGGAGCCTCTTAAAGAAGAAGATACAGGTCTGTGAGAGCCAGAAATCTTGCTTGTTTGTAGGTGACTAAATACTTATTTTCCACCATAATTTGCAAATAAATTATTTCCAAATCAGACAATGTGATGTCTGGTTTTGTTTCCACATTTTGTCTCTCATAGTTGAGGTATACCTATGATGAAAATTACAGGCCTCTCTCATCTTCTTAAGTGGGAGAACTTGCACAATTGGTGGCTGACTAAATACTTTTTTTCCCCACTGTATATATATATATTTGTCTATATATGTGTATAGTTGTCTGTAAATACATATATACACATATAAATACTAGTGATGTCGTGAACCTTAAAATTTTGGTTTGCGAACGGCGGACTCGAACTTCCGCTACTGTTCGCGAACCGGCGAACCGCCATTGACTTCAATAGGCAGGCGAACTTTAAAACCCACAAGGACTCTTTCTGGCCACAATAGTGATGGAAAAGTTGTTTCAAGGGGACTAACACCTGGACTGTGGCATGCCGGATGGGGATCCATGGCAAAACTCCCACGGAAAATTACATAGTTGATGCAGAGTCTGGTTTTAAGCCATAAAGTGCCTTAATCACCTAACATTCCTAAAATTTTTTTGAATAACGTGCTTTAAAACATCAGGTATGATGTAGTATCGATCAGGTAGTGAAAGGGTTATGCCCGCTCCACAGTGACAGACCAAACTCCCCGTGTAACGCACCGCAAACAACTACAAACAGTCCATTTGCACAACCACGAGTTAGATAGATTTTATAGTTAGATACATAGATTACATAGATCAATAGATGCAATATACATATGATAGATACAAATTACATAGATCAATAGATGCAATATACATTTGATGATAGATACGAATTACATAGATCAATCTATGCAATATACATTTGATAGATACGAATTACATAGATCAAAAGATGCAATATACATTTGATAGATACGAATTACATCGATCAATTAGATGCAATTTATATTTGATAGATAGGATTGATAGTTAGATAGATTTGATAGATAAATAGATAGATTTGACAGATATATGATTTCCCTGACAGAGTATAACAATAAGACATGCGGTCTGGGACCCGTGGTGTGTTAAGTAGTATTATTCTTAGCAGTTTACTACCTGTTACTCCCCCTATCGGGGGAGGTCTATATGGGCTGCATTTTTGGAACAGGGAGATGGAAGAAGATGATTGGTCTGTCCTCCTACTTCAAATTTGGCCTAAACTCAAGTGACTGTCTCAAAACAGTCCGGCCACGAGATAGATAGATTTGATAGATAGATATACATAGATTGATAGTTAGATAGAATCGATAGAAGATAAATAGATAGATTTGACAGATATATAATTACCCTGACAAAGTATAATAATAAAACATGCGGTCTGGGACCCATGGTAACTAGGTTGTGTTAAGTAGTACTATTCTTAGCACTTTAATCCCTGTTACTCCCCATATTGGGGGAGGTCTATATGGCCTGCATGATTACCCTGACAAAATATAATAATAAGACATGCGGTCTGGGACCCATGGTAACTAGGTTGTGTTAAGTAGTACTATTCTTAGCACTTTAATCCCTGTTACTCCCCCTATCGGGGAAGGTGTATATGACCTGCATGATTACCCTGACAAAATATAATAATAAGACATGCGTTCTGGGACCCATGGTAAATAGGTTGTGTTAAGTAGTACTATTCTTAGCACTTTAATCCCTGTTACTCCCCCTATCGGGGGAGGTCTATATGGCCTGCATGATTACCCTGACAAAATATAATAATAAGACATGCGGTCTGGGACCCATGGTAACTAGGTTGTGTTTTAAGTAGTACTATTCTTAGCACTTTAATCCCTGTAACTCCCCCTATCAGGGAAGGTCTATACGGCCTGCCTGATTACCCTCACCAAATATAACAACAAGACATGCGGTCTGGAACCCACGGTAACTAGGTTGTGTTAAGTAGTACTGTTCTTATTAGTTTAATACCTGTTACTCACCCTATCGGGGGAGGTCTATATGGCCTGCATGATTACCCTGACAAAATATAATAATAAGACAAAATATAATAATAAGACATGCGTTCTGGGACCCGTGGTAAGGTTGTGTTAAGTAGTACTATTCTTAGCACTTTAATCCCTGTTACGATTTAAAAGTCATTTTGTTTAAATTTACCCTAATGTTAAGCAGATATGAGTGGTGGCTGGCACAGAGCAATTAACCACAGTATATGCTGTGTGAGCCTGAGACACAGTCCTGATAGAAAATGAAATTAGATTACACTAGCAAAATGATTTAAAAGTTTTTTTAAAAAAATTTACAATAATGTTAAGCAGATATGAGTGGTGGCTGCTGGCACAGCAATTAACCACAGTATATGCTGTGTAAGCCTGACACACAGGCCTGATAGAAAATGAAATTAGATTACACTAGCAAAATGATTTAAAAGTTTTGTTGTTTAAATTTACACTAATGTTAAGCAGATATGAGTGGTGGCTGGCACAGAGCAATTAGCCACAGTATATGCTGTGTAAGCCTGACACACAGGCCTGATAGAAAATGAAATTTGATTACACTAGCAAAATGATTTAAAAGTTTTGTTGTTTAAATGTACACTAATGTTAAGCAGATATGAGTGGTGGCTGCCTGGCTGGCACAGAGCAATTAACCACAGTATATGCTGTGTGAGCCTGAGACACAGGCCTGATAGAAAATGAAATTAGATTACACTAGCAAAATGATTTAAAAGTTTTTTTTAAAAATTTACAATAATGTTAAGCAGATATGAGTGGTGGCTGCTGGCACAGCAATTAACCACAGTATATGTTGTGTAAGCCTGACACACAGGCCTGATAGAAAATGAAATTAGATTACACTAGCAAAATGATTTAAAAGTTTTGTTGTTTAAATTTACACTAATGTTAAGCAGATATCAGTGGTGGCACTAATCACAGTATATGCTGTGAGCCTCATTAGCAACAGGAATGAAGTTTCCAGCGCCTTGGTTGAAATATACCTGCTACACTATAAGGAAGATCCCCTATCAGATCTAAATGAAGTAACAATGATTCGGTATATATAGGAGCGCCACAAAGGGCTTAGGTATATCACAGGACTAGTCTAGATCAAATAATTCCAAGAAAACAGACTTATAAATCTAAGTCCAACAAATATCTGTTAAAATTCCTTTTAATCACTTTGGGTTATGTCCAATCCAACCCATCACATATGTTCCATTACAATACAATCTTAAATGCAATGCAAATACAATCGAAAAATACAATAAAAAATTACAAAATACAATAAAAATTTTTTTTTTTTTTTTACAATAAAAAATTTAATAAAAAATCCTGGGATCTCGAAGTTCTGTCTTTTAATGAAGTATAAAAGCTGAACTTATAGCTACAAATCCGGATTTTAGACTACTATCATTCAGCTCTGTGATGCTGAAGAAGCTTAAAGCTGATGGTGTGAAGTTTGACTAGATATATTTAAGATTCGAATGGGGGTCCGGGTAACGTCTACCCAATCACAGATAACACTTGCACAAGTTAAAATAGGGCCACCAATATCCAATAGTGGAAGTAATAAACAAGTGATGACAGAAGGTGTACGATCTAATTTGTGCTCAATGTAATATAATCAAATTACAATCCAATTTTTTTAAAAATAATAATACAATTTTTAAAAATAATAAAATCCTAAATAATTGCACTCCAAACCCACAAGTGACAGAATCGAAAATTTCAAATTTAAAATGAAAAAGATAATATAAAATCAGAGTAAAAACTGTGATCCAAAGATAAAGTGACTTTGTGAAAAAAATACAAATGGTGCAAACAAATGATGTGTTATATATAAACCAAATCCAACCTAACTAGAACAATACCGGTATGTTCTGAACAAATTAAACTAAAATCATCTTAACATTAGTGGGAGATTTACAAACTTCTTTGTAAGAAAAAAGTACAAACAAATGCAAATAATCCCTAATATATAAAAAGTAATTATATGTGCGTGATACCTTAACTTCCTCAAAAAAATATATATATTGGCAATCTCCTATTCGAATAGTATCCTAGAAATTCAGATGTAAACAATGAAACAAATACAAAATACTAAATCAGAAAAAATAATAAGGAGTTGAACATAAAAATAAAAAATTATATGGAATGTATAAAAAATAAATAAAAATAAAGTCTGAATGATCCTGTGAACAAAGTCCTATTGTGGATTTAAAAGTCAGTTAGAAAATCCAATCCCTGGTGTCCCTCGATAGGGTCCAATGTAGCTGATGATCCTAACTTTTTAAAGATCCCAGTCGTGATCAATGCAAAAGATACCTAAAAGAGAAAAAGAAAGTGCACTAAACAGACAGCCTATGGGGTGCGGAGTATTGGTAAATAAACTCACCCCACTCAGCAATATCCTGGAAATATGGCAAGCCTCACAAATCGTATGCCGATTGTCCGTCTACGCGTTTCGGCCCTTTGATGGGCCTTTCTCAAGACATAGTGAGGCTGAGGGTTTACTAACCTTATATAGTGGTCTTAGGGATATTTTTCTAGAGTGTTGGCGCCAAAATGCCTCAGGATGGGACCGGATTGCCCGCCAACATTTTTCGGCCAATATCGCTAAACCGGAAGTCTGAATTGTACATACTTCCGGTCGGTCATTTCCGGTGTTTCCATAGCCATTTTGAAAAAGGGCATTTGGAATAGTAATAGAGCGACTATAAAACTTGCAGATTGAGTTACTGGGGAATAATTCTCTTATGCTCCCATATCTATTTTTAGAGAGTGTTTTTTTATACACAATTCGAGACTTATTTAGCTCTTAGATTATAAACATAATTTTATGTCTCATTCTTTTTCATCCGTTTTTGGTCCAATAATCTCTGATTTTATTTAGAATTGGTTTGGTTATGGGATTTTTTATGGGATTTTTTCCATAGGATAAGGGTGAATTTAATGATTTTAGGCTTCCATATTCCAGGATTTACAAATATTAGGAACATTAAAATTTAGACTTACATGCAGCATATTGGTAACATGTATACAGAATTAGATTTTCTATGTTAATTAGTATGTGTTAATTGGCTTTAATGTTATATTTCCACGTTTTAGCTACTTTTTTACTGTTGTTGTTTGTAGAAATATATTCTTCTATGTTGGGGGAGTCATTCTATTCTCCCAAGTATTTTATTATTATAAAAGCCGTCTTTTTATCTAGATTGATATTCTAATTATTCTCAGTGCCCAAAAGATCAGAGGTTAAACAGTTTTATTAAAGAACCAATATTTGATTAGAAACTTAGGAACAATTTTAGTTGGAATAATTTCCCTAATTTCAGGGGGTCTCAGTGTGTTCGGTTTCCTTCTTATGGACTTTGATTTTCTCAAAACATTTTGTTGTTTCAATACATATTTAATCTAGTAGTATTGGATTCGGAAGGATTGTTTTTTATCTCCTTATCTTGGCCATTTGATTATTTCAATACATATTTGTTTTGTCTCCTTATTATCAATAGTTATATTTGGAGTTATTTCCAGACTTAGTTATTTTAAAATAGGTGGACTATCTCAAAGTTGGCGTTATGTCCTTTGGGATAAATACAGTCCAAATGGAAAATCCATTTGGACTCCGTTTTCAGCATTCTTGCTTCCATGTTACCTCCTCTCCAGTCTTTGTTCAGTTTACAGATACCCAAGTATTTCAGGCTTTCACTGCTACTTCCATGTACCTCTTTGAAATGTTTATAGAGGGGCAGATCTATTTTCTTCCACTTTATTTGTAGGAGATGTTCCCGGATCCTGTCCCTCAACTTTCTCGTGGTCTGACCCACATATTGTAGGCCACATCCACATTCAATTAAGTATACCACATGGTGGTCTGAGCATCTGATGGTTTGCTTGATGTTATGAAGCTCGTTTGTGATCTTAGATTTGAATGTGTCCGTTTTTATTCCATGTTTGCACGCCTTACAGAAGTGGCATGGGAAGAAACCTTTCAACTTCTTTCCTAGCCTTTTTCAAAATGGCTACGGAAACACCGGAAATGACCGACCGGAAGTATGTACAATTCAGACTTCCGGTTTAGCGATATTGGCCGAAAAATGTTGGCGGGCAATCCGGTCCCATCCTGAGGCATTTTGGCGCCAACACTCTAGAAAAATATCCCTAAGACCACTATATAAGGTTAGTAAACCCTCAGCCTCACTATGTCTTGAGAAAGGCCCATCAAAGGGCCGAAACGCGTAGACGGACAATCGGCATACGATTTGTGAGGCTTGCCATATTTCCAGGATATTGCTGAGTGGGGTGAGTTTATTTACCAATACTCCGCACCCCATAGGCTGTCTGTTTAGTGCACTTTCTTTTTCTCTTTTAAGTATCTTTTGCATTGATCACGACTGGGATCCTTAAAAAGTTAGGATCATCAGCTACATTGGACCCTATCGAGGGACACCAGGGATTGGATTTTCTAACTGACTTTTAAATCCACAATAGGACTTTGTTCACAGGATCATTCAGACTTTATTTTTATTTATTTTTTATACATTCCATATAATTTTTTATTTTTATGTTCAACTCCTTATTATTTTTTCTGATTTAGTATTTTGTATTTGTTTCATTGTTTACATCTGAATTTCTAGGATACTATTCGAATAGGAGATTGCCAATATATATATTTTTTTGAGGAAGTTAAGGTATCACGCACATATAATTACTTTTTATATATTAGGGATTATTTGCATTTGTTTGTACTTTTTTCTTACAAAGAAGTTTGTAAATCTCCCACTAATGTTAAGATGATTTTAGTTTAATTTGTTCAGAACATACCGGTATTGTTCTAGTTAGGTTGGATTTGGTTTATATATAACACATCATTTGTTTGCACCATTTGTATTTTTTTCACAAAGTCACTTTATCTTTGGATCACAGTTTTTACTCTGATTTTATATTATCTTTTTCATTTTAAATTTGAAATTTTCGATTCTGTCACTTGTGGGTTTGGAGTGCAATTATTTAGGATTTTATTATTTTTAAAAATTGTATTATTATTTTTAAAAAAATTGGATTGTAATTTGATTATATTACATTGAGCACAAATTAGATCGTACACCTTCTGTCATCACTTGTTTATTACTTCCACTATTGGATATTGGTGGCCCTATTTTAACTTGTGCAAGTGTTATCTGTGATTGGGTAGACGTTACCCGGACCCCCATTCGAATCTTAAATATATCTAGTCAAACTTCACACCATCAGCTTTAAGCTTCTTCAGCATCACAGAGCTGAATGATAGTAGTCTAAAATCCGGATTTGTAGCTATAAGTTCAGCTTTTATACTTCATTAAAAGACAGAACTTCGAGATCCCAGGATTTTTTATTAAATTTTTTATTGTAAAAAAAAAAAAAATTTTTTATTGTATTTTGTAATTTTTTATTGTATTTTTCGATTGTATTTGCATTGCATTTAAGATTGTATTGTAATGGAACATATGTGATGGGTTGGATTGGACATAACCCAAAGTGATTAAAAGGAATTTTAACAGATATTTGTTGGACTTAGATTTATAAGTCTGTTTTCTTGGAATTATTTGATCTAGACTAGTCCTGTGATATACCTAAGCCCTTTGTGGTGCTCCTATACATGCTGTGAGCCTCACACACAGGCTGAAAGCCAGGCAAATGCAAATAAAATTACAAATAATAATAAAAAAAAAACGACTGAAGTTCTAGCCCTAAAAAGGGCCTTTTGGGGTGCTGTCCTTACAGCAGAGATTAGATGAGTCCTTCAGGACTGTAGTGGACACTAAATACACTAGCCTAGCTATCTATTTCCCTATAATGTCAGCAGCAGCAACACTAAACCTCCTCTCACTAAGAAAGCAAGATCGTAATGAATCTAAAATGGCTGCTGCCCAGGAGCTGAGAGGGTCTGTGAGGGAGTGTCTGCTGCTGATTGGCTCAAATGTGTCTGAAGGCTGTGAGATACAGGGTCAAAGTTTCCTCAATGATGACGAATAGGGGGCGGATCGCATATGTTCGCCCGCAGCGGCGAACCCCAACAAGCTATGTTCTCCGGCAAACTGTTCGCGACATCACTAATAAATACATCACTTCATATGTATACATATATACACATTTATATACTGTACATACATATCCATCTTTATACATTTATATGTTAGTATGTCTATGTTAAAGCCCTTTACCTGCCTTTTTCCATCTCCTGATATCTCATATATTTGAACCTTTATAACTTTTGTGTGCAATATTTTCTAAGAATAACTTTATTAGATGGTGTTATTATGCGTGTTACTGTATTGTGTAATGCATTTTTTATGTGTTTTATGACACTTTTCAGTTTTGCGAAATGGTTAACCAGAGTTCTGAGGTTGCGGCAATCATTCTAGTGTAAATCGAGGTTGTGACATGTAACAAAAGCGGAATTTAACTTGCTAGCAAACTAACGCACTCCACTCAAAATTTGGCCCTTAGTGTTTACATGCAATGCTATAGAAATAAGTAAAATTTTATTATGTTAACTAATTTTATATTGTATGTTTTTATTTCTCATACTACAATGAACATAATTGTCAAAATGAAAGCTTTCATCCCATATGTGCAAAGACCTGTTTTTAAATTTCCTTTCTATAAAGAAAATGGAACATTTTTATTGACTATAAAAATATTTGCTGAAGAATAGGGATATTGACTGCAGGTTTTTAAGTAATGATAGGTTATGTTATTGTATTAAATACATATTTGACAAATACATTTCTATGTGTACAATAATTGATCTGCTTATAAAAGAAATAGTGCAGTATTTTGGTTTATTAAATAAAAAAAAAACAAGCAATAAATAAGCTTAACTATAGATGATTTTCATATAGAAAAGTGAATTTTAATATAAAACCTGTTTGTCTGACCTGTCACCAACTAATCTGATTCTGCAGCAGTTCTTTCCTGAATGGGTTTGCTTATCTTAAACCACAGTCAGAAGGATTGCCTGAAGAAACACAGGAAATTGCTGCCTCATTCTGTTATAAATCCTTCTACAAAGGAGCTAATAACGTTTAAGGTCAGAGCAATAATCAGGCATCTCTTTACAGTGAAGCGACAGGCTAGCAAGATTCACCTTTCTATAGCAGAGACACAAGATGAACTATGTGCTGCTGGGTAATAATTCCTTTATAAGAAACATATGTATCCATCAACTAGCAAATAATAATAATAATAAACATATAAATTGTTTGTAATACTATAGACATAAAACTAATTGTAGTTTTCTATCATAACTTTCTATCGGCTAGATTTAGAGTTTTGTCGGTAAAGACCCGCGTAGCTAACGGAGCTTTTTTTCCTACCGCTGCTTCCAAACAACGCTGGTATTTAGAGTTGTCTGAGGGGCTTCGTTAGGCTCCAAAAAGGGAGCGTTGAGCCGAATTAACCACCACTTCAACCCTGAATACCAGCGTTGCTTACAGTAGCGGTAAGCTGGCAAAACGTGCTCGTGCACGATTCCCCCATAGGAAACAATTGGGCAGTTTGGGCTGAAAAAAAACCTAACACCTGCAAAAAAGCAGCTTTAAGCTCCCAACGCAGCCCCATTGTTTCCTATGGGGAAACACTTTCTAAGTCTGCACCTAACACCCTAACATGAACCCCGAGTCTAAACACCCCTAACCTTACACTTATTAACCCCTAATCTGCCAACCCCGCTATCGCTGACACCTGCATTACACAATTAACCCCTAATCCACCGCAACCTACATTATCCCTATGAACCCCTAATCTGCTGCCCCCAACATCACCGACACCTATATTATATTTATTAACCCCTAATCTGCCCCCCCCCAACGTCGCCGCCACCTAACTTCAAGTATTAACCCCTAATCTGCTGACCGGACCTCGCCGCTACTATAATAAAACCCCTAAAGCTAAGTCTAACCCTAACACCCCCTAAGTTAAATATAATTTTAATCTAACAAAATAAATTAACTCTTATTAACTAAAGTATTCCTATTTAAAACTAAATACTTACCTGTAAAAAAAAACCTTATATAGCTACAATATAACGAATAATTATATTGTAGCTATTTTAGAATTTATATTTATTTTACAGGCAACTTTGCATTTATTTTAACTAGGTACAATAGCTATTAAATAGTTATTAACTATTTAATAGCTACCTAGTTAAAATAATTACAAAATTACCTGTAAAATAAATCCTAACCTAAGTTGCAATTAAACCTAACACTACACTATCATTAAATTAATTAAATAAATTAGCTACCAATACCAACAATTAAATACAATTAAATAAACTAAACTAAATTACAAAATCAAACAAACACTAAATTACAGAAAATAAAAAAATATTACAATAATTTTAAACTAATTACACCTAATCTAAGCCCCCTAATAAAATAAAAAAAAATAAAAAATAATAAAAGTCCTTACCCTATTCTACATTACAAAGTAATCAGCTCTTTTACCAGCCCTTAAAATGGCTTTTTGCGGGGCATGCCCCAAAGTAATCAGCTCTTTTGCCTGTAAAAAAAAATACAACCCCCCCAACATTAAAACCCACCACCCACATATCCATACTCTAACCCACCCAAACCCCCCTTAAATAAACCTAACACTACCCCCCTGAAGATCTCCCTACCTTGAGTCGTCTTCACCCAGCCGGGCCGAAGTCTTCATCCGATGGGGCAGAAGAGGACATCCAGACCGGCAGAAGTCTTCATCCTATCTGGGCAGAAGAGGACATCCGGACCGGCAGACATCTTCATCCAAGTGGCATCTTCTATCTTCATCCATCCGGAGCGGAGCGGAGCCATCTTCTTCCCAGCCGACACGGATCCATCCTCTTTAACCGACGCCTACTCCCCGAATTAAGGTTCCTTTAAATGACGTCATCCAAGATGGCGTCCCTCGAATTCCGATTGGCTGATAGGATTATATCAGCCAATCGGAATTAAGGTAGGAAAAATCTGATTGGCTGATTCAATCAGCCAATCAGATTCAAGTTCAATCCGATTGGCTGATCCAATCAGCCAATCAGATTGAGCATGCATTCTATTGGCTGATCGGAACAGCCAATAGAATGCGAGCTCAATCTGATTGGCTGATTGGATCAGCCAATCAGATTTTTCCTACCTTAATTCCGATTGGCTTATAGAATCCTATCAGCCAATCGGAATTCGAGGGACGCCATCTTGGATGACGTCATTTAAAGGAACCTTCATTCGGCGAGTAGGCGTCGGTTGAAGAGGATGGATCCGCGTTGGCTGGGAAGAAAATGGCTCCGCTCCGCTCCGGATGGATGAAGATAGAAGATGCCGCTTGGAGGAAGATGTCTGCCGGTCCGGATGTCCTCTTCTGCCCAGATAGGATGAAGACTTCTGCCAGTCTGGATGTCCTCTTCTGCCCCATCGGATGAAGACTTCGGCCCGGCTGGGTGAAGATGATTCAAGGTAGGGAGATCTTCAGGGGGGTAGTGATAGGTTTTTTTAAGGGGGGTTTGGGTAGGTTAGAGTAGGGGTATGTGGGTGGTGGGTTCTAATGTTGGTGGGGGGTATTGTATTTTTATTTTCAGGCAAAAGAGCTGATTACTTTGGGGCAAGGCCCTGCAAAAAGCCCTTTTAAGGGCTGGTAAAAGAGCTGATTACTTTTGTATTTTAGAATAGGGCAGGGAATTTTTTATTTTAGGGGGCTTTTTTATTTTATTAGGGGGCTTAGATTAGGTGTAATTAGTTTAAACTGCTTGTAATTCTTTTTTATTTTTTGTAATTTAGTGTTTGTTTGTTTTTGTATTATAGAATAGTTTATTTAATTGTATTTAATTGTAGGTAATTGTAGGTAATTTATTTAATTAATTTAATGATAGTGTAGTGTTAGGTTTAATTGTAACTTAGGTTAGGATTTATTTTACATGTAATTTTGAATTTATTTGAACTAGGTAGCTATTAAATAGTTACTAACTATTTAATAGCTTTTGTACCTAGTTAAAATAAATACAAAGTTGCCTGTAAAATACATATATATCCTAAAATAGCTACAATGTAATTATTAATTATATTGTAGCTATATTAGGGTTTATTTTATAGGTAAGTATTTAGTTTTAAATAGGAATAATTAAGTTAATAAGAGTTAATTTATTTTGTTAGATTAAAATTATATTTAATTTAGGGGGTGTTAGGGTTAGACTTAGCTTTAGGGGTTTTATTATAGTAGCGGCGAGGTCCGGTCGCAGATTAGGGGTTAATACTTGAAGTTAGGTGGCGGCGACGTTGGGGGGGGCAGATTAGGGGTTAATAAATATAATATAGGTGTCGGTGATGTTGGGGGCAGCAGATTAGGGGTTCATAGGGATAATGTAGGTTGCGGTGGATTAGGGGTTAATTGTGTAATGCAGGTGTCAGCGATAGCGGGGTTGGCAGATTAGGGGTTAATAAGTGTAAGGTTAGGGGTGTTTAGACTCGGGGTTCATGTTAGGGTGTTAGGTGCAGACTTAGAAAGTGTTTCCCCATAGGAAACAATGGGGCTGCGTTGGGAGCTTAAAGCTGCTTTTTTGCAGGTGTTAGGTTTTTTTTCAGCCCAAACTGCCCAATTGTTTCCTATGGGGGAATCGTGCACGAGCACGTTTTGCCAGCTTACCGCTACTGTAAGCAACGCTGGTATTCAGGGTTGAAGTGGTGGTTAATTCGGCTCAACGCTCCCTTTTTGGAGCCTAACGAAGCCCCTCAGACAACTCTAAATACCAGCGTTGTTTGGAAGCAGCGGTAGGAAAAAAAGCTCCGTTAGCTACGCGGTCTTTACCGACAAAACTCTAAATCTAGCCGATAGAAAGTTATGATAGAAAACTACAATTAGTTTTATGTCTATAGTATTACAAACAATTTATATGTTTATTATTATTATTATTTGCTAGTTGATGGATACATATGTTTCTTATAAAGGAATTATTACCCAGCAGCACATAGTTCATCTTGTGTCTCTGCTATAGAAAGGTGAATCTTGCTAGCCTGTCGCTTCACTGTAAAGAGATGCCTGATTATTGCTCTGACCTTAAACGTTATTAGCTCCTTTGTAGAAGGATTTATAACAGAATGAGGCAGCAATTTCCTGTGTTTCTTCAGGCAATCCTTCTGACTGTGGTTTAAGATAAGCAAACCCATTCAGGAAAGAACTGCTGCAGAATCAGATTAGTTGGTGACAGTCAGACAAACAGGTTTTATATTAAAATTCACTTTTCTATATGAAAATCATCTATAGTTAAGCTTATTTATTGCTTGTTTTTTTTTTATTTAATAAACCAAAATACTGCACTATTTCTTTTATAAGCAGATCAATTATTGTACACATAGAAATGTATTTGTCAAATATGTATTTAATACAATAACATAACCTATCATTACTTAAAAACCTGCAGTCAATATCCCTATTCTTCAGCAAATATTTTTATAGTCAATAAAAATGTTCCATTTTCTTTATAGAAAGGAAATTTAAAAACAGGTCTTTGCACATATGGGATGAAAGCTTTCATTTTGACAATTATGTTCATTGTAGTATGAGAAATAAAAACATACAATATAAAATTAGTTAACATAATAAAATTTTACTTATTTCTATAGCATTGCATGTAAACACTAAGGGCCAAATTTTGAGTGGAGTGCGTTAGTTTGCTAGCAAGTTAAATTCCGCTTTTGTTACATGTCACAACCTCGATTTACACTAGAATGATTGCCGCAACCTCAGAACTCTGGTTAACCATTTCGCAAAACTGAAAAGTGTCATAAAACACATAAAAAATGCATTACACAATACAGTAACACGCATAATAACACCATCTAATAAAGTTATTCTTAGAAAATATTGCACACAAAAGTTATAAAGGTTCAAATATATGAGATATCAGGAGATGGAAAAAGGCAGGTAAAGGGCTTTAACATAGACATACTAACATATAAATGTATAAAGATGGATATGTATGTACAGTATATAAATGTGTATATATGTATACATATGAAGTGATGTATTTATTAGTGATGTCGCGAACAGTTTGCCGGAGAACATAGCTTGTTGGGGTTCGCCGCTGCGGGCGAACATATGCGATCCGCCCCCTATTCGTCATCATTGAGGAAACTTTGACCCTGTATCTCACAGCCTTCAGACACATTTGAGCCAATCAGCAGCAGACACTCCCTCACAGACCCTCTCAGCTCCTGGGCAGCAGCCATTTTAGATTCATTACGATCTTGCTTTCTTAGTCAGAGGAGGTTTAGTGTTGCTGCTGCTGACATTATAGGGAAATAGATAGCTAGGCTAGTGTATTTAGTGTCCACTACAGTCCTGAAGGACTCATCTAATCTCTGCTGTAAGGACAGCACCCCAAAAGGCCCTTTTTAGGGCTAGAACTTCAGTCGTTTTTTTTTTATTATTATTTGTAATTTTATTTGCATTTGCCTGGCTTTCAGCCTGTGTGTGAGGCTCACAGCATGTATAGGAGCACCACAAAGGGCTTAGGTATATCACAGGACTAGTCTAGATCAAATAATTCCAAGAAAACAGACTTATAAATCTAAGTCCAACAAATATCTGTTAAAATTCCTTTTAATCACTTTGGGTTATGTCCAATCCAACCCATCACATATGTTCCATTACAATACAATCTTAAATGCAATGCAAATACAATCGAAAAATACAATAAAAAATTACAAAATACAATAAAAAATTTTTTTTTTTTTTACAATAAAAAATTTAATAAAAAATCCTGGGATCTCGAAGTTCTGTCTTTTAATGAAGTATAAAAGCTGAACTTATAGCTACAAATCCGGATTTTAGACTACTATCATTCAGCTCTGTGATGCTGAAGAAGCTTAAAGCTGATGGTGTGAAGTTTGACTAGATATATTTAAGATTCGAATGGGGGTCCGGGTAACGTCTACCCAATCACAGATAACACTTGCACAAGTTAAAATAGGGCCACCAATATCCAATAGTGGAAGTAATAAACAAGTGATGACAGAAGGTGTACGATCTAATTTGTGCTCAATGTAATATAATCAAATTACAATCCAATTTTTTTAAAAATAATAATACAATTTTTAAAAATAATAAAATCCTAAATAATTGCACTCCAAACCCACAAGTGACAGAATCGAAAATTTCAAATTTAAAATGAAAAAGATAATATAAAATCAGAGTAAAAACTGTGATCCAAAGATAAAGTGACTTTGTGAAAAAAATACAAATGGTGCAAACAAATGATGTGTTATATATAAACCAAATCCAACCTAACTAGAACAATACCGGTATGTTCTGAACAAATTAAACTAAAATCATCTTAACATTAGTGGGAGATTTACAAACTTCTTTGTAAGAAAAAAGTACAAACAAATGCAAATAATCCCTAAATATAAAAAGTAATTATATGTGCGTGATACCTTAACTTCCTCAAAAAAATATATATTGGCAATCTCCTATTCGAATAGTATCCTAGAAATTCAGATGTAAACAATGAAACAAATACAAAATACTAAATCAGAAAAAATAATAAGGAGTTGAACATAAAAATAAAAAATTATATGGAATGTATAAAAAATAAATAAAAATAAAGTCTGAATGATCCTGTGAACAAAGTCCTATTGTGGATTTAAAAGTCAGTTAGAAAATCCAATCCCTGGTGTCCCTCGATAGGGTCCAATGTAGCTGATGATCCTAACTTTTTAAGGATCCCAGTCGTGATCAATGCAAAAGATACTAAAAGAGAAAAAGAAAGTGCACTAAACAGACAGCCTATGGGGTGCGGAGTATTGGTAAATAAACTCACCCCACTCAGCAATATCCTGGAAATATGGCAAGCCTCACAAATCGTATGCCGATTGTCCGTCTACGCGTTTCGGCCCTTTGATGGGCCTTTCTCAAGACATAGTGAGGCTGAGGGTTTACTAACCTTATATAGTGGTCTTAGGGATATTTTTCTAGAGTGTTGGCGCCAAAATGCCTCAGGATGGGACCGGATTGCCCGCCAACATTTTTCGGCCAATATCGCTAAACCGGAAGTCTGAATTGTACATACTTCCGGTCGGTCATTTCCGGTGTTTCCGTAGCCATTTTGAAAAAGGCTAGGAAAGAAGTTGAAAGGTTTCTTCCCATGCCACTTCTGTAAGGCGTGCAAACATGGAATAAAAACGGACACATTCAAATCTAAGATTACAAACGAGCTTCATAACATCAAGCAAACCATCAGATGCTCAGACCACCATGTGGTATACTTAATTGAATGTGGATGTGGCCTACAATATGTGGGTCAGACCACGAGAAAGTTGAGGGACAGGATCCGGGAACATCTCCTACAAATAAAGTGGAAGAAAATAGATCTGCCCCTCTATAAACATTTCAAAGAGGTACATGGAAGTAGCAGTGAAAGCCTGAAATACTTGGGTATCTGTAAACTGAACAAAGACTGGAGAGGAGGTAACATGGAAGCAAGAATGCTGAAAACGGAGTCCAAATGGATTTTCCATTTGGACTGTATTTATCCCAAAGGACATAACGCCAACTTTGAGATAGTCCACCTATTTTAAAATAACTAAGTCTGGAAATAACTCCAAATATAACTATTGATAATAAGGAGACAAAACAAATATGTATTGAAATAATCAAATGGCCAAGATAAGGAGATAAAAAACAATCCTTCCGAATCCAATACTACTAGATTAAATATGTATTGAAACAACAAAATGTTTTGAGAAAATCAAAGTCCATAAGAAGGAAACCGAACACACTGAGACCCCCTGAAATTAGGGAAATTATTCCAACTAAAATTGTTCTAAGTTTCTAATCAAATATTGGTTCTTTAATAAAACTGTTTAACCTCTGATCTTTTGGGCACTGAGAATAATTAGAATATCAATCTAGATAAAAAGACGGCTTTTATAATAATAAAATACTTGGGAGAATAGAATGACTCCCCCAACATAGAAGAATATATTTCTACAAACAACAACAGTAAAAAAGTAGCTAAAACGTGGAAATATAACATTAAAGCCAATTAACACATACTAATTAACATAGAAAATCTAATTCTGTATACATGTTACCAATATGCTGCATGTAAGTCTTAACGTAATTTTTAATAAATTTTAATGTTCCTAATATTTGTAAATCCTGGAATATGGAAGCCTAAAATCATTAAATTCACCCTTATCCTATGGAAAAAATCCCATAAAAAATCCCATAACCAAACCAATTCTAAATAAAATCAGAGATTATTGGACCAAAAACGGATGAAAAAGAATGAGACATAAAATTATGTTTATAATCTAAGAGCTAAATAAGTCTCGAATTGTGTATAAAAAAACACTCTCTAAAAATAGATATGGGAGCATAAGAGAATTATTCCCCAGTAACTCAATCTGCAAGTTTTATAGTCGCTCTATTACTATTCCAAATGCCCTTTTTCAAAATGGCTACGGAAACACCGGAAATGACCGACCGGAAGTATGTACAACTCAGACTTCCGGTTTAGCGATATTGGCCGAAAAATGTTGGCGGGCAATCCGGTCCCATCCTGAGGCATTTTGGCGCCAACACTCTAGAAAAATATCCCTAAGACCACTATATAAGGTTAGTAAACCCTCAGCCTCACTATGTCTTGAGAAAGGCCCATCAAAGGGCCGAAACGCGTAGACGGACAATCGGCATACGATTTGTGAGGCTTGCCATATTTCCAGGATATTGCTGAGTGGGGTGAGTTTATTTACCAATACTCCGCACCCCATAGGCTGTCTGTTTAGTGCACTTTCTTTTTCTCTTTTAGGTATCTTTTGCATTGATCACGACTGGGATCCTTAAAAAGTTAGGATCATCAGCTACATTGGACCCTATCGAGGGACACCAGGGATTGGATTTTCTTAACTGACTTTTAAATCCATAATAGGACTTTGTTCACAGGACCATTCAGACTTTATTTTTATTTATTTTTTATACATTCCATATAATTTTTTATTTTTATGTTCAACTCCTTATTATTTTTTCTGATTTAGTATTTTGTATTTGTTTCATTGTTTACATCTGAATTTCTAGGATACTATTCGAATAGGAGATTGCCAATATATATATTTTTTTGAGGAAGTTAAGGTATCACGCACATATAATTACTTTTTATATTAGGGATTATTTGCATTTGTTTGTACTTTTTTCTTACAAAGAAGTTTGTAAATCTCCCACTAATGTTAAGATGATTTTAGTTTAATTTGTTCAGAACATACCGGTATTGTTCTAGCTAGGTTGGATTTGGTTTATATATAACACATCATTTGTTTGCACCATTTGTATTTTTTTCACAAAGTCACTTTATCTTTGGATCACAGTTTTTACTCTGATTTTATATTATCTTTTTCATTTTAAATTTGAAATTTTCGATTCTGTCACTTGTGGGTTTGGAGTGCAATTATTTAGGATTTTATTATTTTTAAAAATTGTATTATTATTTTTAAAAAAAATTGGATTGTAATTTGATTATATTACATTGAGCACAAATTAGATCGTACACCTTCTGTCATCACTTGTTTATTACTTCCACTATTGGATATTGGTGGCCCTATTTTAACTTGCGCAAGTGTTATCTGTGATTGGGTAGACGTTACCCGGACCCCCATTCGAATCTTAAATATATCTAGTTAAACTTCACACCATCAGCTTTAAGCTTCTTCAGCATCACAGAGCTGAATGATAGTAGTCTAAAATCCGGATTTGTAGCTATAAGTTCAGTTTTTATACTTTATTAAAAGACAGAACTTCGAGATCCCAGGATTTTTTATTAAAATTTTTTATTGTAATTTTTTATTGTATTTTGTAATTTTTTATATTGTATTTTTCGATTGTATTTGCATTGCATTTAAGATTGTATTGTAATGGAACACATGTGATGGGTTTGATTGGACATAACCCAAAGTGATTAAAAGGAATTTTAACAGATATTTGTTGGACTTAGATTTATAAGTCTGTTTTCTTGGAATTATTTGATCTAGACTAGTCCTGTGATATACCTAAGCCCTTTGTGGCGCTCCTATATATACCGAATCATTGTTACTTCATTTAGATCTGATAGGGGATCTTCCTTATAGTGTAGCAGGTATATTTCAACCAAGGCGCTGGAAACTTCATTCCTGTTGCTAATGAGGCTCACAGCATATACTGTGATTAGTGCCACCACTGATATCTGCTTAACATTAGTGTAAATTTAAACAACAAAACTTTTAAATCATTTTGCTAGTGTAATCTAATTTCATTTTCTATCAGGCCTGTGTGTCAGGCTTACACAACATATACTGTGGTTAATTGCTGTGCCAGCAGCCACCACTCATATCTGCTTAACATTATTGTAAATTTTTAAAAAAAACATTTAAATCATTTTGCTAGTGTAATCTAATTTCATTTCTATCAGGCCTGTGTCTCAGGCTCACACAGCATATACTGTGGTTAATTGCTCTGTGCCAGCCAGGCAGCCACCACTCATATCTGCTTAACATTAGTGTACATTTAAACAACAAAACTTTTAAATCATTTTGCTAGTGTAATCAAATTTCATTTTCTATCAGGCCTGTGTGTCAGGCTTACACAGCATATACTGTGGCTAATTGCTCTGTGCCAGCCACCACTCATATCTGCTTAACATTAGTGTAAATTTAAACAACAAAACTTTTAAATCATTTTGCTAGTGTAATCTAATTTCATTTTCTATCAGGCCTGTGTGTCAGGCTTACACAGCATATACTGTGGTTAATTGCTGTGCCAGCAGCCACCACACATATCTGCTTAACATTATTGTAAATTTTTTTAAAAAAACTTTTAAATCATTTTGCTAGTGTAATCTAATTTCATTTTCTATCAGGACTGTGTCTCAGGCTCACACAGCATATACTGTGGTTAATTGCTCTGTGCCAGCCACCACTCATATCTGCTTAACATTAGGGTAAATTTAAACAAAATGACTTTTAAATCGTAACAGGGATTAAAGTGCTAAGAATAGTACTACTTAACACACACCTTACCACGGGTCCCAGAACGCATGTCTTATATTATATTTTGTCAGGGTAATCATGCAGGCCATATAGACCTCCCCCGATAGGGTGAGTAACAGGTATTAAACTAAGAAAAAGTACTACTTAACACAACCTAGTTACCGTGGGTTCCAGACCGCATGTCTTGTTGTTATATTTGGTGAGGGTAATCAGGCAGGCCGTATAGACCTCCCCGATAGGGGAGTACAGGATTAAAGTGCTAAGAATAGTACTAATATAAACACAACCTAGTTACCATGGGTCCCAGACTGCATGTCTTTTGTTATATTTGGTCAGGGTAATCAGGCAGGCCGTATAGACCTCCCCCGATAGGGGGAGTTACAGGGATTAAAGTGCTAAGAATAGTACTACTTAAAACACAACCTAGTTACCATGGGTCCCAGAACCGCATGTCTTATTATTATATATTTTGTCAGGGTAATCATGCAGGCCATATAGACCTCCCCGATAGGGGAGTAACAGGGATTAAAGTGCTAAGAATAGTACTACTTAACACAACCTATTACCATGGGTCCCAGAACGCATGTCTTATTATTATATTTTGTCAGGGTAATCATGCAGGTCCATATACACCTCCCCGATAGGGGAGTAACAGGGATTAAAGTGCTAAGAATAGTACTACTTAACACAACCTAGTTACCATGGGTCCCAGACCCACATGTTTATTATTATATTTTGTCAGGGTAATCATGCAGGCCATATAGACCTCCCCCAATATGGGGAGTAACAGGGATTAAAGTGCTAAGAATAGTACTACTTAACACAACCTAGTTACCATGGGTCCCAGACCGCATGTTTTTATTATATACTTTGTCAGGGTAATTATATATCTGTCAAATCTATCTATTTATCTTCTATCGATTCTATCTAACTATCAATCTATGTATATCTATCTATCAAATCTATCTATCTCGTGGCCGGACTGTTTTGAGACAGTCACTTGAGTTTAGGCCAAATTTGAAGTAGGAGGACAGACCAATCATCTTCTTCCATCTCCCTGTTCCAAAAATGCAGCCCATATAGACCTCCCCCGATAGGGGGAGTAACAGGTAGTAAACTGCTAAGAATAATACTACTTAACACACCACGGGTCCCAGACCGCATGTCTTATTGTTATACTCTGTCAGGGAAATCATATAACTGTCAAATCTATCTATTTATCTATCAAATCTATCTAACTATCAATCTATCTATCAAATATAAATTGCATCTAATTGATCGATGTAATTCGTATCTATCAAATGTATATTGCATCTTTTGATCTATGTAATTCGTATCTATCAAATGTATATTGCATAGATTGATCTATGTAATTCGTATCTATCATCAAATGTATATTGCATCTATTGATCTATGTAATTTGTATCTATCATGTTATTGCATCTATTGATCTATGTAATCATGTATCTAACTATAAAATCTATCTAACTCGTGGTTGTGCAAATGGACTGTTTGTAGTTGTTTGCGTGCGTTACACGGGGAGTTTGGTCTGTCACTGTGGAGCGGGCATAACCCTTTCACTACCTGATCGATACTACATCATACCTGATGTTTTAAAGCACGTTATTCAAAAAATTTTTAGGAATGTTAGGTGATTAAGGCACTTTTATGGCTTAAAACCAGACTCTGCATCAACTATGTAATTTTCCGTGGGAGTTTTGCCATGGATCCCCATCCGGCATGCCACAGTCCAGGTGTTAGTCCCCTTGAAACAACTTTTCCATCACTATTGTGGCCAGAAAAGTCCTTGTGGGTTTTAAAGTTCGCCTGCCTATTGAAGTCAATGGCGGTTCGCCGGTTCGCGAACAGTAGCGGAAGTTCGAGTCCGCCGTTCGCAAACCAAAATTTTAAGGTTCACGACATCACTAGTATTATATGTGTATATATGTATTTACAGACAACTATACACATATATAGACAAATATATATATACAGTGGGGAAAAAAAGTATTTAGTCAGCCACCAATTGTGCAAGTTCTCCCACTTAAGAATGAGAGAGGCCTGTAATTTTCATCATAGGTATACCTCAATATGAGAGACAAAATGTGGAAACAAAACCAACATCACATTGTCTGATTTGGAAATAATTTATTTGCAAATTATGGTGGAAAATAAGTATTTAGTCACCTACAAACAAGCAAGATTTCTGGCTCTCACAGACCTGTATCTTCTTCTTTAAGAGGCTCCTCTGTCCCACCACTCATTACCTATATTAATGCACCTGTTTGAACTTGTATCAGTATAAAAGACACCTGTCCACAACCTCAAACAGTCACATCACAACTCCAACTCCACTTGATGAAAACCAAAGAGCTGTCGAAGGACACCAGAAATAAAATTGTAGACCTGCACCAGGCTGGGAAGACTGAATCTGCAATAGGCAACAGCTGGTGTGAAGAAATCAACTGTGGGACCAATAATTAGAAATGGAAGACATACAAGACCACTGATAATCTCCCTCGATCTGGGCTCCATGCAAGATCTCACCGTGGGGTCAAAATGATCACAAGAACGGAGCAAACATCCCAGAACCACACGGGGGGACCTAGTGAATGACTTGCAGAGAGCTGGACCAACGTAACAAAGGCTACCATCAGTAACTCACTACGCACCAGGGACTCAGATACTGCAGTGCCAGACGTGTCCCCCTGCTTAAGCCAGTACATGTTCGGGCCCGTCTGAAGTATGCTAGAGAGCATTTGGATGATCCAGAAGTGGATGGGAGAATGTCATATGGTCAGCTGGAAACCAAAGTAGAACTGTTTGGTAGAAACACAACTTGTCGTGTTTGGAGAGAGAGAATGCTGAGTTGCAACCATAGAACATCATACCTACTGTGAAGCATGGGGATGGCAACATCATGCTTTGGGGCTGTTTCTCTGCAAAGGGAACAGGACGACTAATCGTGTACATGAAAGAATGAATGGGGTCATGTATCGTGTGATTTGTGAGTGCAAACCTCCTTCCATCAGCAAGGCATTGAAGATGAAACGTGGCTGGGTCTTTCACATGACAATGATCCAAACACACCGCCTGGGCAATGAAGGAGTGGCTTCGTAAGAAGCATTTCAGGGTCCTGGAGTGGACTAGCCAGTCTCCAGCTCTCAACCCCATAGAAAACCTTTGGAGGGAGTTGAAAGTCCGTGTTGCCCACGACAGCCCCAAAACATCACTGCCTAGAGGAGTTCTGCATGCAGGAATGTGCCAAGATACCAGCAACAGTGTGTGACAACCTTGTGAAGAATTACAGAAAACATTTGACCTCTGTCATTACCAACAAAGGATATATAACAAAGTATTGAGATGAACTTTTGAATTGACCAAATACTTATTATACCATAATTTGCAAATAAATTATTTCCAAATCAGACAATGTGATTGGATTTGTTTCCACATTTTGTCTCTCATAGTTGAAGTATACCTATGATGAAAATTACAGGCCTCTCTCATCTTCTTAAGTGGGAGAACTTGCACAATTGGTGCTTGACTAAATACTTTTTTCCCTACTATAATATATAATCAAATTTAATAACGGAGGGACGCAATTGCTATTTTGAGCTTTTTTAGAAACAGGAGTATCCAACCAGTTGGCTTCTAGGCTAATACTGGTATGGTCTAGAGTATATCAAATATCTGGTGCAGACCCTTAATAAAATAGAAGAGTTTATGTAGAGAGAGTAAATCCTGGAAACAAAAGAAAGACCAGGATTAAAGACAGGGAATTCAGCACTCTTTTTAAAATTT